>NC_039283.1:8595970-8899720 GCF_003368295.1 Carassius auratus
TATCAGGATCTAAAGAGGTTTAAGACTGACCCAGAGATGGCTTTTATTTTTTTTTTCTTGTTGGACCAGTTAGCCAGAGGGTTGAAATTTAGAGCTTTGTCAAAACAAAACTTTTGTAAAATACAAAACAATGTTTTTCTGCAAATAGCTTGCAATTTTGTGTCTAAATCACAGATGTTGGTTGAAAGCATGGAAGTTACAAAGTCTAGATTCTCAATAATAGTTCACCATAAAATCTAATTCTTTCATCGCTTACTTACCCTCATAACCTCAAACTAACTTATAGCATGTCATGGTAGTAGCATACCACGTCCAAACTATTTTTGATGTAGTCTTTGTATGCATGCATTGATCAATGTTTGATTTGATCCGAGAGGGAATAAAAGCTTATGCCATTCTATTCCTGCCACTCTTACACACGTTTTGGTCTTGCCCTGCCCTCTCCTCATTTTGGTTGTCTGTTTTCAATTCGCTCTCAGTCATTTCTTCACATATTCACCTCTCTCTCCTCATTGGCCTGTTTGGTGTCCTGCATGCTGATTATTTTCTACCTAGCTATTTTGCAGATTTCATTGCTTTATACATTGCTTTTCTCTCTTACTTTGCTGGCCAGACAACATATTTCTATTCTTTTTATTTATTTAGTTATTTATTTGTTTCTTTTCTTTTCACCCTTATTGTATCATGAAAAATGTTGGCACTGCTATTTTGGTAATGTTTTATAAAAAGTTTTATCATCAGTTAATGCAGTATTTAATAAACTTATTTATATTTTTGTATTTTTAAGTCAAATGTATTTATGTAGGAAATAAATTACTAACAGTTTCCAACTATATATATATATATATATATATATATATATATATAGTATATATATATATATATATATATATATATATATATATATATATATATATATATATATATAACAGTTGTGCTACTTAACATTTTTGCCAAAACTGGTATTTTTTCTTCAGGATTATTTGATGAATGGAAAGTTTATTCAGATTATATAGATAGGGTTATATAATAACAATTAAAAATACTTTACTGTGACTTTCCATCAATTTGTAGTTCCTGTGGCTCAGTGGTAGAGCATTGCGTTAGCAGCGCAAAAGGTTGTGGGTTCGATTTCCAGGGAATAAAGATTCGGTAAAAAAATAAATAAGTTTATTAAATACTGCATTAACTGATGATGAAACATACCTTTTTGTAAAACATTACCAAAATAAAATAAGGTTTGAAAATAAACAATCTGGATGAAGTTTAACCCAAATTAAGCTGTTAGGTATCTCCCTGATGCCAGAAGAGAATAATAAAATCATTGATCTTTACAAATATAGTTTTGTTTGCTCATCTCAACCACGATAAGCCCTGAATGTAAAGCAGCTCTGTTTTAGTTTCTCTAAACGTATCACATATTTCCTAAACTTACCAGCAAGTGAAAACGCATCCTCGTAGAAAATAAGTAATCATGGGAAATAAAAAGGTAAAAAAGAGTGAAACCCAATGAAATGAATGCAAGGGTGGGTTTGAGATGGTGAGGAGTGGCATATGTTCTCCAGGGCACCGCGAGGCTCACAGGAGGCTCTAATTGAAACGCTAAGGTTTGCTTTGAGGTGTCACAGAGTATTAATGCAGCACTCTCTGAGCAGAAGTTAAAATGAGGCTGGGGCAGACGCTCATGTTCGGAGGTTGGATTCAAGATGGCAGCCCATCGGCTCTCTGATCAAGGCTGATTAAGGGTCGCTGAAGAGAGATTATTTCCCTGCGAACTAAGCAGAAGCCGGGGCTGCCTTCCACCGGCCACGGCAGACAGCGCTGATTAGCCATTACTCTGCCTTAACACAAGCAGACAGTAGCCATACCGCACGGAGACACGGCACACACCTCTGTGGTCATATAGATACTGAGACATGACGAGATCTGAACAAGCAGCCTGTGGCCACAGCAACCACAATGACCTCTGCTTCTCAAATAGCACTCAGAGAAAGAGAAAAAACGAACAAAAAACAAAACACCTAACTGAGAAATCAACACAGGCTCATTGCTGACGCAAAGACATTACGGGTCTTAATATGTCTACTTTGCATCTCTTACATCTCTTAGACAACTTGCTATATTTTGTTACAAATATTGTAACAAATCTCTTTTAGCTGGATTCCAATGCATAATGACAGAGAATTAAACACTAAGTATGCTTTAAACCAACAACTTTAAGTAATTTACTGGTTTATGTTCACATTGGTGAAGTAATGATGGCAATAAAAAGAGATGCACGGCTTTCTATCATCTTACAAATGATGAAATTACATCTAGTTGGGTTGGGTTGGGTAGGAAAGGAAAGGAAAGGAAAGGAAAGGAAAGGAAAGGAAAGGAAAGGAAAAGTTGAAATAGGTCAAAAAAGAAAAGTGAAGTAATGGAAATAGAAAGAGAAATGGAGAAATAAAGGGAAATGAAAGAGAAAAGAGGTGGGAAGGAAAGAGGAAAATAAAAAATTTGAAAATAATACAGTGTAAATGAAAAAGAGAAAAGAAAAAGGAAAGGGGAAAAACACTTAAAATATGGTAAATATATCTGATTTCTAACATATTTACGATTACATATTCCTATTAACTGTGATCAAACTGATTAAAACAAAGTGCCTTCCCGCTGTTTCCTGGAAGTGCTCTACTTCCTGTATCTTCACAAATCTTTCACAGAGACTGGCTGAACGTTTGGTTGACTTAATTGTGCAGACAAGACAACAAAGCCTTTTTGTCCTGCACTGAATAACGCCATCCTCGTAGGAGAGAGAAGTTAAAAATAGTTGAAAGCGCAAACAAAAGAAATTAATGAGCTAAATCTTGGAGACCTGTCCCATGAGGCCAAGGGGGACTTTAGACAGAAAGAGAAACTCTCCCGTCTGAGAGAAGGCCTGCTGTCATACTTGATGTTTCCTCCACACAGAAGAAAAAAAAAAAACCTCACAGCTCCCACCGTTCTGTCTGTGCCAGATTCTACAGACTGCCAGCATTAGACTGCTTTAATCATCAGCACACACTTCTGTGATACGTCAGTGTCGTCTCTCTCTCTACCTCTCATGTGAATTGCTAGTCCGAGCACTAGGTGTCTCCTTTCATCCACCGATGAGAGAGAGGAGGATCTGAGGCAGGGACAGAACGCTGTTTGGGAGTCTACGGGAGCGTAACGGAGGGGCTCCGGTCTGAAAGAGTGGAATCTGAGTGCGTGACAGAGATCATCAGATGGGTCTGAACTAAATCATGCTTTTGACGCAAGACTGATCAGTGAGGAAGACCCCAAAAGAGAGTAGCTTTCATTTTGTTTATGGTTAGAATAGTACAAATCTATTTTCTGACATTATTATTGCACAAATATATTAGTTGCTTTTAATTATTTTCATTTGTAAATGTTTTTTACTGCTGTCTGTGACCCATCAGTTGACTGCAGTAAAACACATGTGGATTTGAGGGTACAGGATCATAACCACAGTAAAGCACATCTCTCATCATGATGGCGCAGGTTACGTTGGTATGTCTTGTCCCACCTACATAAACATAATAGCTGAGGAAACATAACCTTTTCCTGAAAACTGTAACGTGACCTTACTGATGGGCTGATGTGTGAATGGGATATGAATAGTCAGAGGGCATGTGAAAGGATCTCTATCCATCGCGTTTCTATTAATAGGTTGCGTCCTTCAAGCAGATCAAACGTGAGAGATGGACTGTCTGTAATATTCACACACATCAGACACACACAAAACACACATAAAGGTGTTACTTAAAATATTACACTAAACTTCAAGAATTCAATAATATTAAATTCTCAAAGGTTTTGGAACCAATTAATACAATCTAAACATTCAAAAGTATATATGTAACAAATGTTCGTAGATTGGGAAGGAGGAGGCAGCCATTAACGGACGACTGCAGCATAAAACAACATAAAATCCAAGCCCGGTCCTCTCTCGCCCTTAACTGTCTAGGGGTTGACCGATAATAGGCCTGGCTGATTATCGGCACTAATATTAAGCATGTCTATGATTATCAGTATCGTGATTTCTTTAAACTGATTTGCCGATAAAATACATTTTTATTTAGAATTTTGCATTTAATTTTGAAATTACCTTTTTTGCTCTGATGCAGACTGTCAGAACTCACCACAATGTGGCCAAAAGCAATCTCCACCCATCTGACTTGTTGGGAGTCATGATTCTGACCAATCAATGCAGAATTCACTCTCACTCTGAAAGCGTTTGATAACATGAGCTGATTCAGTGCTCACACATCAGTTGTCTCTCAAAGGTAAGGCATCAGCAGACATTGCTTAATTTGCAATAAATCACAATCCACTAATGTTACACTGAAGTTGCAAAACACCTCAATAATATATATTATTTCTGTGATGCAGAAAATGTGGACGAAACCGAGGAATCTAGTCATAAATGCAATTTACTGTGTGACGTGGATTGTCACAGAATTTATCAAAGTTTGGATGAATTAATCAAAAGTAGGTTAGTACACTTAAATAAGAGTCCCGATATGGACTAGTATCTGTAAATATTAAGCCACAAAAATACAATTTGAATATGAATCCAGCATGTTCTGCATTCCTCACTGTGTGTACATAGCACATACGCATGGTTTTATTTTAATTTTAATAGTAAACTCTGTTTACCAAAAAACAAAGTTTTACTCTTTGATTAAAAATTGATTTATGCCTTCATTTGCAATTTACTGTAAATTACAACTAGCTAACTAACATTTCTAGAGTCACATAGGCCAAGATTAAGATCACAAAAATTTATACATTTCAATAGGCTATTGAAATAAGTGTGCCTGTAATAGACAGTGAGTGTTATAGTTTCATGAAAATAGTTGCACCTCTTCAGAACAACTTCTACAATATAGCTATGAAGAAAATTAAATGATTTACACGTATTATCAAAAATTATATCTGGTGTCTGAATAATTTTTGGTTTGACTGTTAAAATTACAAAGTAATTCAGCAGTGAGTGAATTTCATTTTCTTGGATTAACATTATAGCAGCCAGTAGCTAAATTAGGCGTCACTTTAAGAGACGATGAACGCAGCCAATATAATACACATCCCACATTTTTCCTCAACTGTTTACTTTCACTTAAGAAATAACTGACAGTTTTTTCGAGCATAATTTCCAAGGTGGATATTTTGACATATTTTGTATGTATTTGTCGGCACAAGAGCAAAAATAAGCAAATTCGGTGTTCAAGCATTTTGAGACACCTTTTTTTCTGTGTGAGCCCTGAACACCAGAACATCGCGAGTACTGAATTGGGCTCTTTCACATTTTTTTTTTTTGTTCAAACGGCGATTTGTATTTGTTCATTCAGGTGCAGGAGGGACTTCGAGGAGAACTTCGCAGAAGAGAGCTCGGTTCAGTGTCGCTGTCCGTGATACGCGACTCTCGATCTCTCTCGTGCGCACCGAACACAACATGCGAGTAACCAGCTACTCTGTTCAGCTTTTCCGCATCTTGTGTTTGGATGCTTTAGTGTTTAAATTGACAAGCGGTAAGGCTTAAAAACACGTGAACAAGATAAGCTTTCGTGACAATGTGCAGCCGTGGGTCCCTATAATTGTCACCAACTTTCACCCCACTAGCGACGGCCCTGAGGGTGCATATATGCAACATGAGCAGTTTTAATCTAAATTAGATTGTACAATTTTCGAAATTTTAAGCAAAAACAATGATTTGACTTCAGTTTTGTGAAACTATACATAAAAAAGAAAAATAATAATCTGCATGAAACAAAAACAACATGCCAATTCACTCTTTGCCAGCAGGTGGCACTTAAAGCATTTCCACGGTTTCCGTTGTAAACAATGCAGCACTGCACTTATGAACTTTAATATGCAGACGATATACAGAGGCAAGATGAAAAGTAAAAATGCCATCTACACTTTTCTTAAGACAGTAAGTTACCCTCAGACATACCTTCATATAAAGTCCTACCCCTAACTGAATCGCGATTTGTTTAGCATCTCAACCGATGTGAATCGCCACATATTTGAATCAATTTTCAACCGGCTCTAGTTCTACCCAACTATTCAGATGTGTGCATTGCATTTTACAGAGGACAAGGACTATTTCCTGGGAGAGTAGGCTACTATGCTTCTGTGGACAAAGGCTGTTTCTATGAAGTCTGACAATTCCAACTTTGTAAGTAAGTTTTCATGTTTAAAGAATTTACCACTGATGATTCAAACATAAGTTTTCAGCAGTGTAGAGCTTGTTGTTTGTCATAAAAAATTGCATGGTTTTATGTTTACGCAGCACAATATGCAAAGCAATGCAACGCAACGCATAAAAGACTACAAGTCATTATAATCAGTAATTATGTTCCCATGTACGCAACAAATGCCATGTTTATAATGGGTTTAATTGTTTTTGTTTCGTCGCGCCGGGACACGGCATCACAGTATGGTAAGGGGCATAACATTTCCGTCACACGCTTGAGGCATTTAGCAAATTCACAACAAACTTGATTCATTTGCCAATCAGAGCACATCTCACTTTTCAGAACGATGAGCTTTGTTAAAATCGTCGCATTTCAGAGAAGTGGGGCATACACTGTAAAATAAATTCAGACCTCTCCAACTCAATTTTTTCTATTGACTGATAACATCTACATTTTTCAATTGGCCTAACTGAATTTGTGTGAATTAGCGATCACATTTAAATGTTTCAATTGGCCAAAAATGAATTAGTGTGAATTTTTTTTTTTTAAATTCAATTCGGCCAATTAAAAAAAAAATTGATTTTTAGATATACATTTTTGAGTTGGTGAGGTTTTATTTCTTACAGTTTAGAGGAGCAACAATAATGTACATTATGTGGAAAACAATGTGTTTTTTTTTTTTTTTTTTACCTTAAACCACATAAACACAATGCCCTACATCAAATGCACAATGTTTTTTTTTTTTTTTTTGGCAAAGTCATATGACCCCTTTAATGTCACACAGACATATACACATGCAGTTAAGAAATACCTGCTCTTTACCAGTTAGTGTTTAGAGTCACAGGGTGAAAAAGTGCTTATGGAGGTTCTTATCTTAGTGAATGCATTAAGATATCTGAGCCTGATTGACAGTCTGTTCAAACGCACACATTAAGCACATTATTGAGTATGCTCACTTCTGACTTTAACAGAATTATAAACAATCCCACTATATAAAACTGACCTTACAGATGATTTGTTTTCCCCCTCCATATTCATATGTAGATTAAGAGCACATTAATATTAATGAGGGGTGCTTTTCCTCCAATGATTTTGTTGTCTTGGAGCGGCTTGGTTTGCAGTAAATGCTGCTTCACACAATCCCCATCTCTGCAAGCACTGTGAGTTTGCATCACTTATAACACACTTCACATCGCACCAAATATTTCACAGAAGCATTTGTACATTTCATTTGTATAGTATTTAATTCATTTGATTATCAAAAACAGCCATTACCGTTGTGTTCTAAAATATTTTGCATTGGAATTCTGTCATACATATACAATTACCATATAAATTATATAACATTTTTCACTTTGTGATATGAGATTTTGATCCTACCGCCCACCGCAAGCAGATGGTTAACCACAGCAGCCTGATCTATCCTGATAGATTCGTGAATAAAAGCCGCACTCGTCTTTCTTGGTTTTAAGACGTGAAGCTAAGATTTCTACACAGACACACACATGCATCTGGTCCCGTGTTTCCAGCATGCATTCTGAACGTGAGGTGATGTAGCAGTGGGTCGAGTCCTGCTGTTTATTGATCCGTCTGTCTGTCTGCACAGGTCTGAATCAGCCAAACCTATCACAGACCTCTTCAGAGGCCTGACGCTCTTCTAGTTCCATTGTGTGACTAATGAAACCTGGACACAGTTAACACCAGGCCGGTGGAACCATTAAATTCTAAAAAATTCTAGACTGTTCAAGTCAACTTTATTTCTATAGTTCTATAGATGTGTCAAAGCAGCTAACCGGTGATGAACAGGAATGTTTAAGTGTTTAGAAACAGGGTTTGCTTGCATGAATGCCATGCTGGTAATTATAAGAGTGTCTTAAAGGTACAGTAGCACCAAAATCATCTGAAAAGAGACAGAGAAAGAGTAAAATCCTTTGAAATCTGAATCAAAATGATGCCTTTTTTTGTTGCAAGAAACCTTGGCTGATATCACAAGCAGGCTCACTAGAAGAACCTTTAAAAACATTTTCCAAGCATTAAAGTGCGGCGCAATTCCTCTGACACAACTTAAAGCACATATGAATGTGCTCTGGTCTCATCTAGTGTGTCTAAGTGCATCACAGCAGCCGGACGGCACACTCGAGTGGTGTTTGAATGTCAGCCTCTGCGGGGGCTCTAATTGCACACCCACTCCAGCTAATAGGGCAGCATCCAAAAGTTTAGAGCTGCATCGCCTTCAGGTTTCATTTCAAAGCGTCCGCACCCATTCGGCCCTCACAGGTACGTCTCCTGCCTGTGTTTACCATTCTCTCAGAAAGCGCCGCTGCTAGCATAGGTGACTGACCTCAATTTCTCTCACTGTTCTCTCCTGCAGAGCCGGTGAATAACTGCTCATAAATAACACCGCTTTGTTTGGCTGCGTCCGAATCCGGCTGAAGAGAGCCTGCTCAGAGTTTCTTTGTCTTAAACAGAAGTGCGATGCAGGTTTTCTATGATGGGTATAAAATATGTAGGGAAGCAAACACTGAAGAGGTTATTCAATTTATCTTTTGATCCGAGGCGCCGACTGTCCAGAAAAAATGTGGATATCTAAAAAAGATCCTTGCGCCAATTTATAATGGTGAAAACAATTGGAAAGCACAATGTGAATGTACTTGATACGTACCTGTTTCTCACACTGGCCGTAGTCTGGACCATGGTCGACCTGAAAGAATGACAGCTCTCCCCGGTTCTTGGCCATCTCGATCAGACTCATGCCGGTGCGGACGGTGGAGTTACGGGCATGTACAAACACCATCACCTAAAACAAACAGAGAGTACAGCAGCACTTGGTTAAGTTACGCTTGGGGTCTGGAAATTATCTGACAGTGGGCTGCCTGACCACTGCTGAACTTCATAAATGACGGAACTCAAGCACTGTACAAAGGCTGTACAAATACAACTCCATGTATTAAATACCAGTTAAAACAGACCATAGAACTTGTGACAAGGCCACTGTGCAGAATGAAGACTGCTCTACCCAATCGAAGTAGCGAGAATATAAATAAAACTGCAAAATAATATATAATTTGTGTATTATAACGTTGTTTTGTGACTATAACGGATTAGTTTGTTGCAACTGCTATTTATATGAATGCAACAGATAATTTGTCACATGTTTTTGTCTGAGTTTTTGAGTGTTTCAAAGTCTACTATTTTCTATTTTACAGATTTGGTTCATACTAAATGATTTTGGGAAAGATGATTAATTCTGATGAATTCAGATATTTCTTATAATTTCAATGGTTGCACTTTATTTTACAGTACGTGTACTAACATGTACTTATATTGTACTTTCAGTGTATTTATCTAAGGAAGTTCTGGTAATACAAGGTAACTACATAGGGTAGGGTTAGGTTTAGGGGTAGGTTCAGAGTTAGTACCTAGTTATTACATAGTTATTGTAATTACTATAATAAGTACATAATATGTACATAGGGAACAGGACTGTAAAATAAAGTGCTACCATTTCAACCAACCAATCAATAAATCTTGAGTTTTTCTTGAGTATGTCTTTAACTCAGTATTATCATTATTACTAAATATTTAGAAATATATCAATTTTAATTAATATATATATATAAATTAAAGTTTGATGCGGTCACCCTAATTGACATTTTATTTGTCAGTTTCATTCTAAATGAGAGTAAAACTACTATAAGAGAATAATATAATCAGTACTTTAATGGCTTCCATTTCAATTTCAATTTGGAACCAATTTCTGGTTTTGGGCAGAATTACTATTTCATGATGTTGTTCCTTGCTGTGGATGAAAATGAATTAAACTGTGGTAAAGATTTTGGTTGAAAATGACTTTGTAATGATTTTGGTCTCATCTAAAGGGCACCATTTTCAACTAAAAATGGAAAACTTATGCGTTTTGGCCATTTACTAAAATGACAAGTGTTTTGCAGGCCTGAAAACAAACTTTTTAAAATTAGGTTTCAAAGTGCAAGTGTTTGAAAATGACACCATTATCGTCTTCATATAAACTACCTAAAACGCTAATTTGTGAAAATTTGTGATGAGCATTTTTTTTGTAGTTACTACTGGCCTGGCATACATAACATAGTGCTTTAGTTTTTTTTTTTTTTTTTTCTTTTTTTTTCTGAAGGGGATCAGTTTGTCAATGCTGTATGCAAAAAAAAAATGCATTGGGAAATTATAAGTCTGGAACTTTTAGAAACTCAACTGATAATGCTTTAATTCAAAAACCCATATCTTTTGGATAAAGAGGCACATAATAACTGTCCTACATTATTAACCCACTTGGAGATTTCTAGCTTTGCCAATCCAGTGAACTGATTATTAATACTGTTCTTTTCATTAGGGTTGGGCCGATAGAAGCTGCCATCACCGATGGCTGATAGACATCACAATGCTGCGCCGGCATCGTGATCTCCCCCCATTTTGAATTGCCGACCGCTTTTTAGTTTCATTATCACTTTCGAGATTCGCGATTGCAGGTACTCTGTTTATACTATGGAGCGGCAGTACTTACCGCACATTTAACAAGATTATATGTTTGGTAGACTACTGAGGATTTGCAAATTATTCGCTATTGTCCACAATCATCTACACCTGACATAACAGTTGTCATGTTGTGCCATCCCACATCAGCTAAAGACTGGACGCGACAATTGACCATTGAAAAACATTTGAAATTTGTGTCAGCACGTCACAAGGGTCAGGGATTTGTGGTGTCACGCCGTGTCGTGCTGCATCCAGTGTATACAGCATTACTGATTATACGGAGTTCTATTGACTGAGATATATAATTAATCTCTATTATAGATCAGTGGTTTTATAGGATTTTGTCACGTCGCTCACATCTGGTGTACACACAGTGTTAGGAATCGTGAGTGGTTTTCCCTTATAAGGATTCATGCTTCAGGCACACCCCCTAACTCCACACACACCCAAACCCCTCCCCCCAAGGTTGCCCCCACCGATGTCATCGTCCATCGCGATGTTTCACTGTAGACATCGCCCAACCCTACTTTTCAGTACTGAATAAAACATACTAATAAAGAAATTATTATTCTTTTTTTTTTTTTTCATTTGTCGAACTCCGTATTAAGGAGGGTCTTTTACATGCAAAATCTACCAAGCGCATCTGTCCTCTAAGTTCTGGATTGTTCTCTCTCAGTCTGACAAGGCAGAAGCTCCATCCACAGGTATGCAGCATCAGATGTGCAGAAGGGCAGAGCGGTGTCTATGTGCCATATTAGTCAAAGGACAAAAGAGTGATGTAATTTTCCTATTACACTCAGACTGCCCTTGCAAAGCAGCCAATACCCCAGACAAAAGCAATCAATAACAGAAAAAACAAGACAGTTATGAGATGGAAAAAAGACCTCTCTCTCTGTCCTTTAACTGAAAGAACTGCTGGTGTGGGAGACGCCAGAGGAGGAGAAACAAATCTGACATACTGTTCTTTGATCATCATATTCTAACATATTAACTCCCTAGAGTTTACTTTTTTTTCTACCGTACCGTGCAACATAAAATAAGGTATTTTGAGAATTTTTTGGTCCATAAACAGATGTCAAATTTGCTTATCAACATGCTTCAGAATATTTTGTGTTCCACAGAAGAAAGTGGTATCAGTTTAAAATGACATGAGGGTGAGTAAACAACTGCATTTTTAGTTTTGAAGGAACTATCCATTTAAATTAAAGTTTTATTATAAATCTTAATGATTTGAATTAGTAAGTTTTTACCGCATCAATAGCAAATGGAAAACATTTAAACTAAATTAAATGGAAACAAGCTTTGCCGTACTGAACAGTTTGGTTTTAACAGGTAAATTCAAGCAAGTGAGCACCACTCCAGACATGATTTCCCGTGCCACACTGAATTGCTCTGTGTAGATGTGCTGAGCACTGTTGTTCTGTTTGTTTGGGTTTTATTTTACCACGGCCAGTACCTGGAAACAGAGCCAACACTTTGGCATTCATCACAATTGTTTGGGCCTGTCGATAATTGGTAGCTAATTAATTCATGATTGCTAATTTAAGAACAGCCTTCCAAAAAACACAAACATGTCCTTGACCACCTGCCAACATGTTTCTCACCAGCGCTCACAGCAATCTGCTCTTCCCCAGAGCACAGCGAGCGAGAGTGAGTGAGAGGGGGGGGGGGGGGTGGTTATTGGGGCTGTTTGGGGCTGGAAGGATGTGGAAACACTCTTTAGAAAACAGATTTAATGAGCTCATCACTGTGACGAAGAAGAAAAGTCATAAAAGAACAATAAATGACAATGAAGGACAAAGAGAGGCATGGAGGATTTATATGGCACTGTCTGACTGTACTTCAGTGTTCTTTTCCATAATCTCTCTTGGCTGCAGGGTGTTTTATTGTTGATCCCACAGAAATACCCCTCTTACTGAACTTCCATGCTGTACTTTTTAAGGCAAGGCATTCTCACTCCCAAATGGTCACTACAGACATCATTTACATGAAAAATTTACATGAAATGAATGCACCAGCACATTAGAAATGGCCCTGCTAATGGTTATTAAATGTGTGTGTGGGGGGTGAGTGGTGGTTTAAAGGTACTGTCTCTAGTACAGTACTGTTTTGACTGTTATATTTAGGCACCATGCTAAGTTCACATACTTGTTTCTCTGAAAACAAAGCTTAAGCGAGTTAAAGAAGTGCATTCTGTGTCGGAATGTTTGTTTTTGTTTTGGTCTGTGTGACACTCTGGGTTGCCGGTTGGCGGAAAACATATTTCAGCCATAAGGCAGCAAATTAACTGGGACAGAGATTGCAGATTCTACCTTAACTATAAAGCCTTGGCATCCGTCTAAAAAAAGGCATATTACAAGATCAACAACTCATCAACTTACTGTGTAAGGCTTCTCACCTACCATTGTCAATTTCACTCGTTCCTGTTGTGCACAGTGTTGGGGAAAGTTACTTTTAAAAGCAATGCTTTAAAATATAGCAAATGTCACCTTGCTTGCTTATTTTTAATACAAGAAAAAAGTTTTATTTTTGGCAATTTAAAATACCTTTTATTCCCCCGGGTTGAAAGAAATGTAAATTCATGTTAAAACAAAACTATTCAGCCATTCGGGATTGCATGAAGAATAGGATGCAGGAGAAGAATGTCCTGTTTATATAAAGTCATTTTTGATTAGTATGGTTTAATCGGATCATCGAAGGCACAACAGCAGAGACACTGGATAATAAATCTGGATTAAATACATAAAGGATATTTGTTCTATTTAACATATTTAATTATTACAGGTTTCCATCATATTGCTTTTATTTTTTTGTAATACTGAATCTGTTTTTGTGCAAGTGAGATAAGTGAATGCATGTTCACACTTACTCCCGATTTCTCTCTACATGGGGACAGGAGCACTGTCAGTCAACAAATGGGGGAAAACAAAGTAACTGGTGCTACTTATTTAAAAAACTCAGAAATTTTCTTGTAAATTAAAAAGTAGTGCATTACTTTACTAGTTACTTGAAATTTGAATTTGGACTGCAGAAACTTATAAAAAATGTTTGTCCATTTGCATGCCACTTGATTTCACAAATCTTGAATTTGAACATACAGATACAATCACTAAAACTATTCATCTTGTCTGCAATATGCATGGAGATTGAATTCCATCTCTCTCTGGCATTCCTTTATATTCAGACTCTCTCAGACGGAGCAGACTAGTCCTACTCAGGTCAACAGAGACTTCTTCAGCAAATATTATTTATTAGACTTTTTTCATCATTGCAAAGCTGTGAGAAAGCAGAGTTTACAGTAACTGCTGCCCCCGTAAGCGTATTAAAGTACCATCTGCCTCATGTCTGCCAACCACTGGCCCGACAGTAGGGCTACGGGGGCATTTCATAAAGAAAATTCAATCCATCATGCTCCCACATGAAATTAATATATGTCACAGCCACTTCTGACGATTTAATATCAAGCTGAGAGAGACGCTCCCCACTGTAGACTGTTCTGGTGTTTCACCGGAAAAAGACAGCCTGCGATCTCTTCAGCTGACTTCCAGTTTCACCAAATCTCATCCCATTTCATTTATAAATGATTTAGCATTTAGTTTGAAATTCAATTTAATGGCTGGAGCGCATTAAATCATGGCTCTTTCAAAAGAACAGATTAGTTAGACAGTTACAATAGCTGCTAGAGCACTAATAGTTTTATCTCTGAAATCTGACTGAATATGAGACATTTTAGAAGCTACTGAAACATGGTTATTATATACATTAGCCTGTGACCAGTTATAAACTGAATTATTATTAATGTGGCAAGCTTCTGCACCATGACAAAAACCCTCCCATCTATTCTTTAATTATTATTTTTTTAATAAAATAAATAAATAATACAAAACAAAAACATTAATTTGGAGCTCATTCAATTTCTTGAATACACCACCATTTTTATTATTAAAAAGAAAACAAAGAATATACAAAATATATTACACCATTAACAGTAGTTATGTACTATGTATATAATACTTAGAAATTAAAGAATTTTGAAAATATTTTTTTAAAGCATTTTATACGCGTTATAAATTCTGCTTTCAGAATGGTCCGTAAATGGATGCCTTGACATAGATTTTTCCTCTGAAACACAAAAATGAAAATTTAAATACAATTTTAATTTTATGTTTTAAGAATGGTCAACCCTTCTCCATTCTGCAGATTTTATTGATTCTGGTTTGTACATTGTAAATCACAGAAATTCTATAATAAGTATGTCGTCTCCCAAAATCTTGGGTCTTAATTTTGTCATGTCCGTAACGTGTATTTTCAAAATCTCAAATAGTCTATATATATATATATATATATATATATATATATATATATATATATATATATATATATATATAAACTTGTTCAATGGTGGTTTAATATATTGGTAATGAATATATTCTATGAGAATTTATATTTCAGGCTTTGACTGCAAATGTCACCTTAGTAACGCTCAAATTGCGCAATAATGAAATAAAAAATAATTAGGCCTACATGATGTCTCTGGACAGTTTCTTATTTCTGCAGTATATTTTTACATTTGTATTGCCAAAACGACTGCAGCGTTGCAGTGTACAATTAAAATGGCACTGTATTTACACATGACACCGCTCCACTGATCATGTTCTGGTTACTCCACTGCACACGTCGGATCACTTCCTCCTTCACTCTAACCTCAACATGGTCCCTGACACATCACTTACCACTCCACATGCCATCTTTCGACGTAACCTACGATCACTCTCACCCTCCCGGCTATCTGCTATGGTTTCATCCTTACTTCCTTCCCCTAAACTGTTAGCATCTCTTGATTTTTTCATTAATAAAATTAAAAACATCAATGCACGGTTTTCCACACCACAATCCGTAAACCACATCTCACCAGCAAACATACACTCATTCGCATCCTTCTCTTACCTCTGTGAGGCAGAAGTCTCCAAACTCATCTTTTCTAATCACCCTACTACTTTTTCACTTGATCCTATTCCATCGCGTCTCCTTCAAGCCATTTCTCCTGCAGTTGTACATCTACTTTCTCACATCATTAACATATCCCTCCACACTGGTGTTTTTCCCTCAACATTTAGACAGGCTCATATAAAACCACTACTTAAAGAGCCACACAGATGGGAAATCAAAAATGACCTGTATTACAGTGTATGATGTAGCTGTCCATCAGTGTAAACAATGTGCAAAGTAATTAAACCAAAAAGTACACGATTTATAAAGTTATTGGCTTCTAAAGTAAGGAGTCGACTCTGAATTGCTGAAACGAGTCGTTATAGATTTCAAATCTTTTGCCCATCTCTATGTACGTCACTAGGAACACTTTGCATAATAATTTCCGCCTACCGTCTTGGGAGAAACGGAACTCTGAGCTGCCCCACCCCCCACACAGACGCTCTGGTTGGTTTGAGAGCATCATGTCGAGGAGACAGTGTGTTTTTAATTGTAAAGGCAAGTTTGTTTTATTTAGACTGCCAAAGAATGAAGATCAGAAAAACCAATGGCTAAAATTCATTTTTACCACCATACAAGAGCAGTACAACAAATCCTTGTTGTGTTCACAACATTTCACTGATGACTGCTTTTCTAATCTCGGTGAGTACAAGGCGGGATTTTCAAAGCGCTTGGCCATAAATGCGAAGTATGATTATGAAGTTATGTGTCTGTTTTCTCCCGAGCGTCTTATCAGTATGTGTGCTGTCTGCAGCCTTTCTCTGCGCTGATCGTCATGTACAAACACGTCTTTAAAATGAAGTGTAACTCCGTGAATACTCAACGAAGAGACATGAGAGAGATAACTATAGAAAGCCTGACATGTCTACTTTGAAACTAAACAAGAGCTGCGGAAAACAGATATTCTGTGATGAAGTAATCCATATGAAAACAACGCAATGTCTGTTTTTCATGTCTTCCTTCACGACCACGCCCCCACACTGAACGCGCTATTCAGATTCAAACTGAAGCGCGCAGCTTTAATACACCCACACAGAAGAAAAAGCAGCGAGACTGTTCAAGTTTTTTATTTTACTGTTTGCTTCGCGATGAGAGGATTAAGACATAATTCACCCCAAACGCATAGTTTACCATGGAGGTGTGTGCGGAACAACCAATCAAACCTGACTATGTTAGTTGACCAATCAGAACACAGTATGCTAACGAAAGGTGGGGTTTAAGGAAACTGAATCTTTTTAACAGATTTGCGCGAACCGTTTGGGGATCTCTGAGAATTGATGTAATTTCAAAATGATATTTTGACAATGTTTTTTAACCTTGGATGGATTTAAACCGAATGTACAGGACTTATAAACAGTGATAGGAAGCTTAGAATTTTCATCTTACTGGCTCTTTAAGAACTACAGACCACGAGCTGTGTTCAACCAAGTCTCTACCTGTCTCACACAGAGCAACCTCCTTGACAGCAACCAATCTGGCTTCAGAAGTGGACATTCAACTGAGACTGCCTTGCTCTCAGTTGTTGAAGCCCTAAGACTGGCATGAGCAGAATCCAAATCTTCAAGGCTTATCTTGCTTGATCTGTCCGCTGCTTTTGACACGGTTAACCGCCAGATCGTCTCGTCAACCCTACTGGTAAAGGGCATCTCAGGAACCGCATTCCAGTGGTTTGAGTCTTACTTATCAGATAGGACCTTCAAGGTATTTTGGAGAGGTGAGGTGTCCAATCCACAACATCTAACTACTGGGGTGCCTCAGGGCTCAGTTCTTGGAACACTTCTCTTCTCTGTCTACATGGCATCATTAGGTTCTGTCATTCAGAAACATGGCTTTTCATACCAATGCTATGCTCATGACACTAAACTCTACCTCTCATTCCATCCTGATGATCCGACTGTAGCTGCTCGCATCTTAGCTTGCTCCTTGAAAAACAGCTTAAAACCTTGCAGTTATGATTGATGATCAGCTAAGTTTCTCAGACCACATTGCTAAAACTGTCCAGTCCTGCAGATTTGCTTTATTTAACATCAAGAAGATCAGGCCCTTACTTTCGGAACATGCTGCAAAACTCCTTGTTTAAGGAACAGAAAACACTCCTGCATTTAAACGTGGCTCGTTTTTTTTTTTTTTTTTTTTTTGAGTTTAACTTAAATTGTATGAAAGCAAGTAAAGAAGGCTCCCTTTAAAAACACTGAAGTACTTTTTACATCATGTGCACTTTGTTGATTATTATGGGACAACTTGTGTTTAAACTTAAGGACATTTTATCAATCCGTCCATTCTTTTCAGTTTCAATGATTTAGCTAAATCGTGGCCAAGTTTAATTTAGTCGTTTCTTGCATATCTTTTCCCCAAGTAGTTATCTGTCAAAATAATGGACAGGTAATGAATAACAAAGTAGGTATGTTTTATTCGGTTTAATTCATTCAAAGAAAAAAACATAGCTTTATAAGTAGGCTACTAAATTTTCATCTGTGAATATTAAATATTTTTACCGCCAACTGCAGCCGACAAAATATTTGTGAAAATATGCTTTCATGCGTTTGTTTGATAACTTGTGGTTAAAGTGCCACTCAGCGGTCAAAAGCTGCAAATGCACTTTGCGGATGAGGCAGCACTCACAGCAGTAGCAATCTGGTTGGCCACCTACTGAAAGTCATTATAATCAGTTATTATGTCCCCACTGGATGCAACAAATACCTTGTTTGTAATGGGTTTCATTGTTTTTTTCTTGTCTCGCCGGGACAAACATCATCACAGTATGGTAAGGGTTGTAACATTTCCGTCACACGCTTGAGGTATTCGGGCCAATCACAATGCACTTGACAGCTGGCAAATCAGAGCACACCTCGCTTTCCAGACTGATAAGCTTTGTAAAAATCGATGCATTTCAGAAAGGCGGGGAATAGAGGAGCAACAATAATGTACATTAAGTGGAAAATAATGTGATTATTTAAACCTTATTATTATTATTATTATTAATTTACTTATTTTTATTTATTTGCTTATTTATGTATTTTGAGCTTTGCAAAGTGCGATCTTCATTAAAAATAAAATCACATTATTTGATTTTTTTTTATCGAATTTTTAAGTGTGGTTTGAGTCCAAATTCTTTTTGGGCTGCTGTATGTGGCATGTCTTTTAACTAAAAGATACTCCAAAGTGGTGGATGTAAGATTAGATCAGACCATGTATACTACACTTATGTCCACGACCAGAAGAAGCAGTTAATTGTATAACTCATCTAACCTTAAGATCAAGAAAGAATATGGACTGAATCTAAAAACCACACCAAAAATTGCAAATAAATCAAACAGAAGACGGGAGTGTGAGACACACAGAGCATTTGCAAAGTGGGAGGTTATGTGGTGGGGTTGGTTGGAGATTTATGAGATTTAGAAAGAGAGTTCAGGACGATGCACAGGGCACAATATACCACAGCTACCGCAGAGCCTGTGACCTTCAACGCTAGAACACGGGAATGATGATTTTCAATTAAACCGCAAAACCTTCCCGAGAAGGCCTTGCTCACGGCCTTTCATTGTGTTTCTCCTTGAGAAGACACTTCCTGAACATACTCAAAAAGACAAATGACGATCAGGTGCACAGATCAAAGACAGCAATACATACTGCATGTGGACATGATCAGGGCTCTTCTCTCACATCCTCCACAATGAGGTCACAACTTCTCATTCCGCTGACACTCTGTCCTCTGAACATAACAAACCCAACTTGGACACATTTCTCACATGTTGTTATTTTTAGTTACTGAACCAATCAACAGATCAGGACCAACACTGCCAACATGTGTTGACTTCTTCTGTAGGATTGGGATCCGGAATAAGGTGAGGTTTGTGATTTGGACTAGGAAGAGGGGTATGCGTGTTAGGATTTATGGTTAGAGGATGGGGGTTTCAGGTAAGGGGAAACTAATTATATATGGCACACATTATATGGACTATTATATTAAATTACTTTTATGTGCTTTTTGGAGCTTGACAGTTACAAATACCATCCTCACATCCCTCATCCTGGCGTTACACGGAACATACCCTGTGTTTGGAGAAGATGAACTAATCCATTCATATTATTGTTGCAAAACACTAGCATTTTACATCCAAGGCATTGCAAAACCTATTTTTTTTATAAATAAATGTGATATTATTTGAAGTAAAATCAACTTGGTTATACAATTTATTTAAACTAATTTATTTACTTTTTGTTGTTGTTGTTGTTTACACATCCATAGGCTATGATATATTTTGTGCAAAAAAAGGGGGCTAAAATCATTTTACATTGTAATATTGTAACATTGCAATCTAAAAACAAACAAAAAATGCTTTTTGTATTTAGTTAGGTCTATTCTAGTCTCTCTGCCAGCTCAGAAAAGCTGAAAAGAAAACATGCAGCCAGTTTGTTATGGGCTGTCTGAGTCTGAAACTGTGTCATCCAGCCAGCCGTTTCAATTTGTGGGTGGCTTTATGCAGAAAGCTAGCTATAAGACCACCTCCAAGTCATATATATATATATATATATATATATATATATATATATATATATATATATATATATATATATATATATATATATATATATATATATATATATATATATGGCAGCAATTCACACATCATTTTTTGACACGCCCCACTGAAGAGAGGGGCGGGGTGAGCAGTAGCTTATTATCATTTAAAGAGACATGCACCAAAACAGCTCATTGTGATTAGAGATGTTTATGACAAGGTAAAAAGGGTGTTGTTTTACAACCACTGAGGAATTTTAATCTAAGTATGTTAAAGACATTTCATGAAGACCCTAAAGAATCATGCCGACTCATGGAAAATGGGAATCTGATGTCCCTTTTAAGGCTACAATCTCTCAGGAGGTAGCAACAAGTCTTAAAGAGTGAATCATTAAGTCATTCATTCAACTGATTCGTTCAAACATCTGATTCATTCAGAAACAAAGCAAATGACTTCTTTATGAATCATTATGAATAAGTCACCGAATCATTGGAGTTCTTAATTCATTTAAAAAAAATATTCACTCAGTAATAAATTCGGAAAGTTTATTGAGTTTATAAACTCAAAGTTCTGCTGAGGGTTTGTTTGGAATTGCTGTCATTGGTGAAACTGAGCCAAAAAAAGCATATATTTTTCTAAAGGGATGTTATTGATCTTATTGTGAATATTTTGGACATGGATATACTGCTTGTTTTTTGACTTTTTGAATTTTATCAAAATATTATATTCATATTTGTTATTTCATCTTTGTGTAAAAAGACAGATCTCTCTCAGGTGATGTATGCAGGACATCTCCAATCATTTAGTCCTTCCCTTGAAACTCATGTTTATCTGCCTCCAATTTTACCCACATCTCCAAATATAATCAACAACTGCTGGATAAACCAACACATTATATTTAGAAACATAAACTGAACTTTTTTTTTTTTTTTTACATTTACATTTAACAGTACTTTACAGTATTTTAGCTCTATTGAAAATATCTGTTGCTACTTCTATTTCAACACAACTTTAAAAGAGGGCACCAGCACAGGATTGTATTAGTTTTGCTCATTCCTAGTTCCCAGAATCTTTAGTTTGAAAGCAGCTAAGTTTAGATCAAATTCAGGGTGACACGGGAACGGGACTGAGTGAGATCACAATAAAACCTCCTTTGTGTCCTTGACACTTTACAAAACCCAACACTTCAGTCATAATTAATATTTAAAGTCTGCGAAATGAGGAAAAAGGTCTTCAGCACACATTGACATTACCTGGTGACCCGCTCTGATCTGCTTCAGGACCTTCTCATAACAAACCTCCTCCATGTCATGTAGCTGCTGGACCTGTGACGAGAACATAACAATTACAACGACACTTCATATTTCTGACTAAAACATGACTGAAAAAGTCATTTTATTTGGCATAGCTGGAGATTTATTGGCTGCTGGGTACCTTATTTGTAGTCTTGACGCCAACAAAGCTCTGGCCAAGTGGAACAGGACGGAAACGACCGTCAAAGTAGAACAATCCAATGCAAGGGTTCACATGCAAGAAAGACGCCACATCCAAGTAATTCGGCAGAGTTGCTGAGAGACCAAGTATTCGAATCATGCTCTGGGTCGACTCCACCTAGAGAAAGATGGATACAGGGTGTTTTATATATATATATATATATATATATATATATATATATATATATATATATATATATATATATATATATATATATATATATATATATATATATATAAAATAATGAAACCCGAGCATATAAAGTCAAAATCTATTCAAAACATTAATAAAAACCTTAATATATATATATATATATATATATATATATATATATATATATATATATATATATATAAAAATGTTAGGGTTATGATGCCAAAAATTGCTATCTAGCAAGGCAGCTGATTTTGAGATTCAGAACAACTATTTTTACAGGTAAAATATGTTCATATTAACATCCAACGCTGCAATTATATAATGAAGTTCAGATGAGAGTATCTGACAGCAGTCACAGTAATCCTTCTTTTGACAAGTATCACCACTCTCCCACATCCTGATGTGCTATTGTGCAGCCAGAATTAAAGTTTGAAAAATAAACAACTCAAAACTAACGACAGTCTGAGCGTCTGAGGCAGAGAGAGAGAGGCAGCCGTGCTATCTGTGCTCCTCCTGCGGTGCGGCTGACAGCTAAGATTGGTAAGGCCTTTAATATGATGCAGTAGCTGTCTGTCCAGGTAATCTAGATATCACACAGCTCGTCCCTATTTAGGAGAATGATGAAAAGACTCATAGAGAAACCTTCTCTCAGGCTCAGTGAGAGCTCAGATCACCTCTGCTAGAGCGGCCATTGATGACCTTATGAACCACAGCTATGGAAAACTGACCTCTCGTGTCATACACACATTCTTCTGTTGTGTTAGGGTTCAACTAAAGCAGAACTGAGGCAAAAAACACTGAGCATATATTTAAAGCACACAACAGAATCACTAAAGACACTGTTTAAATGGTGCACTGGACAGTGATTGTTAGACAGCTGATACACACTATGGTAATGCATGCATTTCAGTTATATTTATATGGTGCCCTAATGTCATATTAACACTGCGAAGAGGCAGCCATAATTTAGTCTGGCTTTTAAGCAGCAATAAGTCTTTCTGAGTAGATAAAAAGCAGTAAAGTTGTCTTTGGAATATTTCCCTTGAATTACTGTTTTTACTGTATTTTCATCAAATAGATGCAGCTTTCAGTTTAATTAATTGGGACCTTCTGTATAACAGTATGACTTTATATATACCAGCTGTGACTTTATATCCTGCAGCTCTGCCTTTATTTTACATAAATGTTTACTTTATTTCTCATAACTGTGACATTAGGTCTTGCAATTGTGTCTTTATGGCTCAAAAGTATATTCCAAAATGTGACTTGATTTCTTATTTTGAACTTAAAGGGATGGTTCACCCAAAAGTGAAAAATTCTGTCATTGATTAATCACCCACGTGTTCTCCCAAAGACATTTTTGTTCATCTTCAGTACACAAATGAAGATATTTTTGATAAAATTACATCAGTGGTTTGATCTTAAGCTACAAGAATACTTTTGTGCACAAAGAAAACAAAAATTAGCTTTGAGGAAGCTGGCTGCATTGGAGCCTTCCGCCCCCCTCTGGCAACCCCTCCAGTCGCACGTTATTTCTCTTGCTCCTACACTCCATGTTCGTCACTTTATCAGTAAGTTGTTCAAGCTGCTTTCTCAGATTCGTAGCTGCCCTCCTATCCTCCCGTGTAGCTGCTTGAACTGAATCGACCCAGTCACATGTCTGTTTGACGGCGATGGCTAGTTTTTCAACCTCTGCTTTTAGCTCTTTTACAGAGTTGTTGGTTGCTTGTATGTCCATATGTAGGTCACGCAATTCCAGGGTCAGTACAGAGTCTATCGCATATCTTACTGTCGAGGCCACAACCGAGTCTAAAGTACTTTGCCATTCTTTAAGTGCTAGTTTGATACCATTAGCAATGATGTTGTCGAGGTCCTCTTCGGTGATGGCGAAATCTTTGAATTTGTTCTGTATTGGCGACTGCTCAACACACTTTTCCGATTGTCCTTGACTGTTGAAGTACTCATGATGGAATAGATACAGAGTGGTTCGAAATTTACTATCAGGATTATAGAATATTTGACAGAGTGAGCAGAGCGAAGGACTGTGTGTGCACTGCCATCGAAGGGTCACATCAATGCTTTCACTTTCTAATAATACCACTCACATGTATAATCACGACACGTTCAGACATGAACCGAAAATCAGCATATAGGTAGCCTAGGCTACTCGCTTCACAGATCAATTGTATGTCCCAATGATCACAGTCCTACTACTGATGACCTTAGAAATCATAAAAGCACATATTTTTCTAAGAGTATAGCCAGCATGTTTAGTTTCGCTTATAGCTTAAACTTTACCTGGGAGTTTCCTGCTCTGACTCAAAAGCTGAAAAAAGCTACTGTTGCTTCCTTCGTCACCTTCAAAATAAATAAGCATTGTACACTAGGCTATATAGGCTAGAAATGGAAAAGCAGTTTCTGGTCAATTTTGGCACTAAAAAAAAAATACTGTATCTTCATATGTAAAACAGTGTGCTAGTTTGTCATTAAGATGCTCTTTTAAAAGATCTATCATTATATACATTTGTAATATATATTTATTTTAAATTGATTTTATCTATTGTAAGTCGATTTGAATGAAAGCTTCCGTCTGCCAAATGATTATGTAAATATTAGGGTGGAACAGTTCCACTTTTTCACAGTTTGGTTTGTTTCACGGTTTTAGAGTCACGGTTTCGGTATAGTTGTATATGCTATGTTTATGGAAAAAAATGTTGAACCATGTGTGCTAAACTCAACAGTTCGGTTTTTTCAGTGAACCACAGTAAATATTAGGGATGTCAACGATTAATCGATGATCGATTAATTGTCGATAAGAGATGCAATCGATTAAGGCTATCGATGGTCGGTTAACCGATTCAATGTTGGGCTGCGTGCGGCTCATGCGCACTCAACACGTGCGAGCGGCTGTGAGTGACGGTGACGATATATAAAAGCATCATCATTCATTCACAATGTACAAATTAAGCTTTTAATGTGATTTAAACTTTAAAGTACATTAAAATAGAAACAACATAAAAGTTATTCAACATTAAAAGCAATAGAAATGTAGTTACTAATCATTTCATCAGATAACTGTTTTATATCGTGCGCTTTGCAGGGCTGCGGGACACAGTGACAGGACAGGTAGTCTATTCATTCCTACAACTTGTTAATTCATTCCTACGAATTATTAATGTGGCAATTGTCCATGTTTCATTAATTGTGTTCCCTAAATAACCCATGATTTAAGTGAAATAAGGGAACAAATTAATAAATCGAACGAATTTTTTATTCATGAAATCTTTAATTTCCCTTCCCATGTTTACCACAGTAAGAGATGTGAAAACAGTTATTAAAAGCGAAAGATAATAAAATAAACCTGGGAAATTAGAGGGTTAGACTATGAAGATTTAGGAAAAGAAACAATGCCTAAATATACTGAATTTGAGGAAATTCGTGACTAACCGGCAAACCAGAACAAAGCCGCGTAAATGAAGACTATGGGGTCCAAAAGCATGGTCGTGATCTAACATTTTCCAGTTAACCTATTATTCCTCTAATAAACAAAGCTTTTATACCACACTTGTCATAATCAGATCTTATCATTTCTAAATAAATAATTGCTGGATTCAAAACAGCGATTAATAGGCGCTGTGACCGACACATTCCTGGAGCATTCAGTTTAAATAGACCATAGTATACCGGTCCACTCTGCTGTTATGCCAAGGACGTTTTTGCTCATATGAAGAGGATCATCTTTTCCGTCTATATGCGAATGCGTGTTAAGTACAAGCCTAGTTTACATTATAAATAATAGTTTAACATTCAAATACATTGCGAATATGGAAACATTTCGATTTGTGCCGAATGAGACATGAGCAATAACCTCCAAATAAATCTAGCCAAAGCCCCGCTCGCTCATCCTCGTCTGCACGCATGCACTGTCACGATCTAATGATTTTAATGATTACGGATTTTTTTAAAATCTTACATTTTCTAGGACAGAATCCAGCAGGATCAAATTAATGTGAGCAACTGTGTTTTGGTGCAGCAGCGCCGATGTAGTTCACTTAATGTGCAGCGCAGTCACACGCGCTCCACATTTCGGATAATTTTATACAATAATGTCAGTTGAAAACATTGCAATTGTGCTTTAAAATACAACAACGAGCACCACAAAACCATTTAAAGATGCGCGTTCAGCGTTCTCCGTGCGGGATTGGAAACTGTCAACAAAGTAAAATGACATCAAAAGTATGGCGCGCTCTCTTCATTTTATCAAATGATCATAATAGCATCTATTCATTTTATAATCCTGCTACTAGCATTTTATTCAGACTAAAACCTCTTTAATTCAAGTGAGAAAGCGTTTTGTGTGTGTGTGTGGCTTTTGCACATCCTGTCATACCGCTGACTGCGTGCCTGCAATAGACGCATTTTGCAGTATTATGGTTAACGATTAATCGATTAATTGATCGTTAATTTAAACGACGATCGATCATGGAAATAATCGAAATTTGACATCCCTAGTAAATATAAATGTAATTCTGACCGACCTGCTCCCTTATTGGCGAAAATGGCTGGGATTTTGCAGCAACTTGCTGCATCTGTGGCCAGGGCTTTTCTCCTTTCCCTCTCTGCTCCTCCTTTGCGCTCCATTTTTTGCACGATTTTCTGAGATAAAGCCTGCCTCTGGATATAGCCAATTAGGCAGTGCTTCGCTGATGTTTGCTCATGTGGTGGGTTCATATCACTCCGCGTTCGCCTGATTCGTAGATTCATAAGACCGTCAATTAATTCGTAGTTGCATAACAGCCTATTGCACGTCAGCCTGATCGACTGCACAGGTGCAGCCGGCAGGCCAGAATGACCGTCAGGCCACCGGGAAATGTCCCGGTGCTCCCGATGGCCATACCGCCCCTGGCTATAGGCTAATCCGTAAGAAATGCATTTTTCTCCGGCGCGTTCACTACTGCGAAGATCGCGAGTCAGTGTCAACCTCATCTTTGCAGCTGACACAGAAACACTTGTTTATTAATAAACAATTAAAATGTCATAATTTTTTTTTTTTACAGTGTTTAGGTGCCGTTTATATAAACGCGTCACCACTGCATGAGAGAGAGAGAGAGAGAGAGAGAGACACCCATGCAAGGTCTCTCCCGCTCTGCCGTGGGCTCGCTACACGGTTTGCATGCGCGCTTTTGCTCGCTCGCTCTAGATTTGCAGGAGATTTGAACTAATTTCCAGGAATCATAACATTACAAAAGGAAATTGTAATATCTTTTTATTATTATTTTGGTATGAGGAACATTCACCCGCCAGTGTGGCAGATAGCCTTTTGAGATTAAGCCTGTTTCACACCGGACACCGAAGCAACGCGGAACGGAAAATCACGCGCGGTCCGCCGCCAGCCTGTTCACACCTATGATCGCATTTGTCATTCGTGGTATTTTAATTTGAAAATTGCTTATATTTTGACAATTGACCGGATTGTCTCGTGTTTCTTGGTGTGACTTCCTTCCGGAATTGACGCTGAAACTGCCGCTTCACTGTCGCCAAACGGAAAATCTAACCGCACTTGGCGCTTGTTAATTTCGGACCCTGGCTGCGGGCCAGTAAAAACTGGGCTGCGGGCCGCGGTTTGGACACCCATGATATAGACCCAGTTAGATGGGGCTTCGAGAATTTACTACCTCGTCAGGTGACGTTTACTACTTTTTACTGGCCTTAATTTGGCATAATTTAATTTACTACCTTTTACAACCCCGCGGAAACCCTGTAAGACTTTTTATTTTTTTATTTTTTTTAACCTGTTAACCTTACCCCCCATTATGGGAATCACAGCTGAAAGTGCTCTACCTAACTTATAATTGCAACAGTTTCCTACTTTAGTGTGTTACAAGCATAATTTTGGTGTCTTTGGAAAGACGACCCTTTGGGCTTTACTTTTTATCAACAAGATTTGATAATGTTCAAACATATTAAAAGTTATAGATAAAATTAAAGTTAAGTGCCTTGATTTTTTTTTTTTTTTTTTTTTTACCACACTTAAATATTTTTTTATTTGATATAAAAATACATGAAATCAGTCCTGGAGCAATCTAGAAAAGTAATGGATTGAAAGTCACGTCTCATGTGTTTCTATTTCAAATCTGAATAAGATATCATGAAAAATGAGGCCCCTGCAAATATTTTTATGAGACTATGTCTAGAACCCCCACGCCCCAAATATAAGAAAATATTTACCAACTGTATTGAAGGCTTCTACAAACTATTTAGTCAGTAAACATACCACTGCATAGTTTTTTTTTTTTCAATTTTAAAACACTAGACAGAAACTTAGCTGATTTGCACTCAAACAGATGGTAATCATGCAGATACATACACATTAAACATAAAACGCACTCTCACAAATATAAAAACTGTTAAAATATAACAAACTGAGAGGTGCGTCAGAGCGCGTCACGAGCCATCACGAGAGAGCGCCAGAATTCAAATATACTATCTTTCGCCTATCTTTTATTCACTTTTTTTTTTCCGGTGGATCGTCTCTTTCTGTTTGCGACACTGTACGCTGCAAAACCATGCCGTTTTTACTACCAAGACGCTGTTTCTGACCATGAGTTATTCCATGATGGACACAAACCGTTCTGTTGCTGAAGAACTGAAACGTAAACAAAGGAATTATAATCCATATTACAACGTTATTGCTTCGTTGGACTAAATGTGCTTCATGAGATGTCGTTCAGTGGACCCTTACCTTTCTAGTTAAACCGGGATTTACAGCTGTGGATGTGTTTATGACTCGTTATTACGACGGATCTGGTATGTACAGCGTTTCCTTTGTTCATGTTTTTATGTGTACTTGATTACACAAATGTAGCAAATACAGTCTTTGTAAGCTTTCCATTGAAAAACAGCGATCTGTCGTCGATGCTTGAAGCTTAGATCTTTATAATGATACATAGATTGTCAAGATTAAATTTGTCCCGTTTCATTTAATCTATTCATAAACACTGACACATGCGAGTTTAGGGGCATTGAGGACGCCCGCGTCGGGGTGCTCGCTAACAGGTTAATGGTCACCAAGGCTGCGTTATTTTTATTTTACTTAAAATACTGTTAAATAATGCAGTAATTTTAAATAACTATTCTGTTTTAAAATGTAATTTGTTTTTGTGATAACCCATGAGAAATGTGAAAAGACTATATGTAAAATTATGACAGAGAAAAAGAGAGAGAAAGAGTTCCACGTAATTAAGAAATAAATTATATTTGAATGATGAAATTTCCTGCCGAATGTTCAGAAAAACATAATTTCAAGAGGTTATAAAGTAAAAGCTTTCAGAACTCTCTCATCTCTGTGTTTGTCCTTTGAGGACTATCTGACACTTTTATAGTGGGTCAAGTTTTAAAAGACAGGCTCTTTCTTTTAATAAACGACATGGCAGAGTGCACTTTTATGTCTGTGAGGTAACAGTAATGATAATGGTGCTGAGGAGATCTCTCTCACTGCCCTTGCAGAAGAGGACCGTGATTGAGGAGAGTAAAGTAACACCATATAAATACCATGTACAGATGCGTGAAAACTAATAGTCAGTGTTAGGATCACTGAATCTGAGAAGCCTTCAGCACATTCGAAAACATGATGGCTGAATTTGGTTCAAAAGTAAGATGTATTTTTTTCTATCATTTTTAAATGGGTTGCAAGTATTTTCTGATTCATTAAAAACAAAAATGCTATATGCACATAAAATGCTGACCCTACTAACCATGAAATCATATATCATTAGTTATCTTAGCAAAATAAATCGCTTTTATTTCTTTGATATCCCAATTATTTTGTTGATTACACTGTTCGTAGTGCTCTCCAGTGCACAGCCAATGCGAATCTGTCTACAAAGGTGTTTTCTCCCATCTAATACACCAATATCACCCTCAGATACAGTCAATCCAAAGAGCTTGAATATGACCCTAAGCTCAGCTTAAAAGGGGTCATATGATGTGATTTACATTTTTCCTTTCTCTTTGTGTTACAAGCCCTTACTGCATAAAGAAGACTTGTAAAGTTGCAAAGACTAAAGTAAATATAGTAAATATAGGTAATGTTCTTTTTAGCAAAATCATATGACCCCTTTAAATATGCCTGTACTTGCCTGTGAGAAGAGGTATGAAATAATCATAATTTAACAATCCCATAATCAATTCTGGTTCCCAGGAGTGTGCATGTGTGCTATCTTTAGGCTGCACTAAGGCTGGCAGCCTAGCTAAAATAAGCAAACGCAATCTTCACTAACTTTTTGATGTAAAAAAGCTAAGCATTTGACAATGTCTAAACAAAAATGGCAAAAACATGAATTACGGAATTGATGCTAGAGGATTCAACAACCCTAATATATCAACCTTGTTTTTGTTTTCCTTCCTGAAGAAAAAAAAGCCAAGAAACATTGTTTTCCATCTCCTCCACCATCTTTTATTAATGATGCCCCTCATTTTGCTACTTCCACAGGCCACGATCTTGCTTACTGTGCAGAAATCAATAATTCAAGTCTCCCAAAGACAAGAATTCCTTCAAATTGTGTTGACTTTTGGCTCTATTACTGTGCACATACCCTAATTAAAATAAGAGACACAGGAAAATATTTCTGCTGTGTTATGGGGTAAAATTTCTTGATTTTGTGGCATTTCTACTTCTTTTTTCTCTAAGGAAAAAAAAAAACTATTGTGCATGTAACAAATAAAAAATTAACCATTTTGTACATGGTTTCTATATGAACATGAACACAATTTACAATGTAAAACAGTTTAAAATAAAAAAGAGCTTAAATGTAACTGTTGTGGAAGCTTAAGTGTCAAAACTGTTGTCTGCATATCAATTACTGTATTATTAATATACATTTTATCTGTTAATATAGATATATAAAAAAAAGGCCAGCTACATATGGCACCCTAAGTTAAACTGTTCCAACTGTTCCTTCTTAATACTATGGTGGCTCAAAACATTTCACTTTGTAGGTGGCCAAACAAGAAAAGGTCCTAAGCCTGAGCCCAGGGGAACACCGTTGTCGAGTGTTAGTTAACATGCTTCTCTTTCATTTTGGCTATATTAGGGCTAGGGTTATGATAGGGTGTTAATATAAGGTGTGTCTCCTGTGAGAAGATTTGTGTGTATGCTCATCTGAAGTGCACAAACCCGCACCTCAGAATGTGTGGAGATAACAAGCTCTCTCTGAATTATTATATTTAAATGGACAAATTCACACAAAAAATGTCAAAATGCCCATCTTGGTAAGTATCCTATAGTAGACATAGCCGGCTGAACGTGCATTCTCTTAAAGTGATGGTGCTTTCTTAATATTATTCAAACAGCTACAACAACAAAAATCACTAACTGCTCTTGACTCTATTTTATTTGTATCTTTACTCTATTGCATTTATTTGTGCTGTGTCTTGTAGTTAGATACATTATTCTTATTTTCTTTATTTTTATTTGCCAGTGTAGCCCAAACATAACACATAGCAAAACTGTGACTCTAAAACTGTGATACAAACTGAACAGTAAGTTGAACTGTTCCATCCCTAATATATATATATATCTATATATAGATATAGATTATTATTTTTTTATTTTTTTTAATGAGCACAGTTCCTTCCTCTTTCAGAGTATTAGCCATAGACATTTATCTGTAGTGACTAACATGCCAGAAGTAGGGGTTGTAAGAAATAAGCATCTAGTTTGTAAGCAAGAAACTAAAATTTCTTCCATTTCAGTTCTTTGTACAGAAGCACATCTTTAATGCAGCAAAAATGTTGGTGCCAAGAGGACTGAATATTCTAATTCACTACCACTAACTGCTGCCTGATGTGTCACCATGACATTAGCCAAAGTAACAGCTTGTTATCTTTTAGCTTTTAAAATTGAAATGAAGTGCAAAGACTGAATTCATTATAGCCAAAGAAACAAAATCTGACATTGAAAATCTGGTGCACGGTATGATCTTCTACAATAATAAGCTCAGTTTGGATTTAAGAAAAGCACACACAGCCTCGCTGAACTGATATCAGTTAGCACTTCAAACGAATAGAGTGTGGACACAGTAAACAGCAGTATCACTTGAAGTCATTTCCTTTCACTTACTCGGCACTCAGTCCTACTGAAAGCTTCTCTCAGCTCCAGACCTCAAAGTAAAACTCACCTAACGAAAAATGTGCAATGTAAATGAGAAAGCTGAATTTTCTGACAATTTGCCCTATGAAAGAGTCTTGAAGGGCAAAATTATAGTGGTAGTTTAGCTGTGTAGTTTGTCACAGAGTATACATGAGCTTTGCTGGAACTTATTCTGAAAAAAATTCCTGCGTGTGATTGACACCTGACTGAGGCTTGTCAGAACGGAAAATGGATACGGGACACCCAGTAATATGGGCTGTCGTCTCTCCAGCTGTCAGGATTTGCATAATCACACTAATATCCCAAATGGCCAGTGTGATTCTAGTAAGAGCGACTGTCAATCATCATCAGAGGGGTCCTATCAATCATACACACACATGCATCCAATGGAGAAGGAAATTACATAGGACCTGGACCACAAATGAGTGAATGAACAAACTACAGGGCTACCTGTATCTATCAGGTATTTAATACTAAATCATTAGCAGAAAAGACAATACTACTATTCTATTACTATATAGCAGACCAAAATAAATAAATAAATAAATAGTTTCACGTCTATTTCTGCACACCATAAGCTTTTAACATACTGTAGATGTGACAATCTTATTTTAGGTCGAAGGCCAGACTGGACATAATGTCCCCTTATGCAGACCATATATTTTAATTTGCCCCAGCGGATGCACAAATTACACACCTCTTGATCTAATAAAGACTAAAAGAACTAAGAGGAAGAACATGAAATGTATACATATAAAAACATTTATATACAAACTAATATTATTAATTAACAATACAATATTGAAAAGAAAAAAAGAACAACACACTGCTTCTAGCTTACCTACTATAATAAACCACCTAAACCTAAAGGGCCCTATTTTAACCATCTAAACACAGTGAAAAGCGCACGGCGAAGGTGCACTCAGGGCGTGTCCAAATCCACTTTTGCTATTTTAACGACAGAAAGCTGAAAGCTTCTCAAGCGAAGAAACCAATCTGCTCGTGCGCAAAGTTAAAGCGCGCAAACAGATCAACTACGAGACAAGCAGGAATCCACCAAGTCAGTTAATATATGTGCATTGGCACAATTGTTCAAATAATTAGCCAATTTCATTCATCATTATAAGTAGTAATAGGCTGAATTTAAATAAATAGCCTAATTCTAATACACGCAATCCATCATTTTATGTTTATGTAGCCAACACAATAATATATTTTTACACTGTAATCCTTTTGTTTTACATATTTGGCATGTTTGTGTGATGCTCATCCGTGTGTGTAATAAGCAAAGTCAACGCGCAATGTGGACCCGCCCAGCGGTGCATTTTCTAACAGCGCGCTCTTTAAATAACAAAAAAAATATTGTGCCATTGACTTTAGACCAGGTTTGAGTTGGTCTATGGCGCAGTCTATTATTTTTTAGATCCTTAAAATATAAATGCGCCAGCAATGCACCTGAACACACCTTTTTTAGACCAGCACATCCATGGGCGCAAATCCATTTGCTAATTAAACGACGTGGCGCTGCACGAGAATATTCGAACGGCGCCGGACTGAAACTAGCAAACACACGCGACTTGCGTCGCATTGCACTGGGTGTATGATAGGGCCCAAAGACAAACATAACAATTCTAAACTGTTTAACACATTTTAATTGCAGGCCTGCCTCTCAGTCAAACTCCAGTAGCACTGAATCAATATTACTGTTTCACTTGGAAAGTATTGCAAACATATTCTTTCGGTTCGGTACACGGTACACATTATGTACCGAACGGTTCGTTGGACTAATTAATTATATTTGGAAAAGAAATAAACATTTGTGAAATATAATGATATGCGTTCAACAAGGTAGCCCAATAACCCAAACGACGTAACAGGCAACGTCCCTGGCACCCCCGAAAAAGAAAAAAAACACCAACTTTTATGATTTTGTTAGGCTACTCAGTCAGGTGCTCGCTCACTCAGTACGCGCTGAAGGCTCGTTGCAAAATGGCCAATGCGTTTAACAGACCAGAAATAGAAGATCCTCCAATAACCAACAGGTCTGGTGTTTGGGTGCACTTTACCAATCGATCGGGGTGTAACAGAAATGAGTCGAACCAGACAAATTAAAGAGTCTATCAAAGCGATGTTTGAAACACGAGAGCCGAATTCCTCAGGAAGTCATAAATCAGTTCTAGTGTCAATTATTTACAATTTCAATTCAAAGAAGAGAAATTTGGTGCCAAATGTGTTGTTGTTCGTAATGGAAATGCAACGCTGGACATCACATGTAAACCCAGGAGATCAAGTTAAACACTTCCATTGACTTCCCCCACCCAGCAGAACCAGACTGAAATTCCTAAGGGGGGGGGGGAGGGCTTTAAACCTCTGTCTTCACAGAACGTCCCTTTGTCAGAGAATGGCAAAGAAACTTCTTTTGTACAGATATGTGGACCAGAATGAACTCAAAAAGACTTATAAATGAATCAGTCAATCGCTTCACTCCATATTCATTTATGTGTAACCCACACATTTGACTATCATGTTATAATCACTTATTGTGTATGTTTTTTTAATAACTATGGTATAGCTTAACGATTTATAATCGTGTTTGGTATGTGTGTGATCAAATTTTCTTGCTTGATATTGTCCTGACAATCATTTATTTGTAAAATATATCATAACCTGGTAATAGGAATCATGTCCAAAATTAAACCCTGCAAGGAAGGAAAATTCGGACCACATGCTTGGTAAGATAAACAAATGATTTATGATACCCCCCGAGCCAAGACAATTTGATTGGTCAAGACAACATTTGAGGTGTGGCCAACAGGCCAGTTAAATACTTTGAACACCATGAAATCTTGCTTTTAGTAGGCTTTTAGTCTCTGCTATAAGTCATGCCTGCTCTTAGCCACGATGAGAAGGAACACAACCTAGTCTCGTCAAACTGTATTTCTTTTCTTTTCCGTTTGAGAGTTTCGTGTTCTGAGTTAAGTTTTGTAACGTCGACCTCGTCTGCGCGTTTCAACTCGAACCAGCCAAACAACTCCAGCTTCAGCCAACGCCCAAGCACGGGCTCCCCAAGACGTCACTTCAGCGACTGAACTTCCAGCCAATCAGCGACCTCGGGATAGCCCTTTCACCGAGACTCTTTCACAGGAGACGCAAGTAACTTTACCTCCAGACTGTGACCTTTGCTGGTGTATCTAATATAATTTTAACCTCACAGAGGAACTCAATGCGAGGGCTAATTACGTGATTGATGGTTGTTCATGTCTATGCAATTTAACGTATTGCTGTAAACTTGGGATTCCATATTTCCATTCTCTTAAACTCATCTTTCCCTAACTTTATATCTTCCTGCAACTTTTGTGAATGTGTGAGTGCGTGCGTTTATGTGTTAGATTAGTTTATATGTCTTAGATTTATCTAATAAAGCCTTATTCATATTGAAAAGAGAAGTATCTTGTGTTTTGTGCTTACAAGTTAATGTCTTAAACTGCCGATCTTGTTACTGTGCTAATTAATAGTGTTTCACTATAGTTTGGATATTAGTATCCAGCGCAGATTTGATGTTAAACGGCTCGTTCACTGAATCGCAGGGCGTCTCAGTGATCAGCCGTTAAACAGTGATTCTGTTCAAATTCCCTTTAAAATCTTAAATGATTCCCTTTGAGCTAAATTGACCTGTTTCCCTTACAGGGGCATCCAAACAAGCATGGAAATCAAAATGGACTAGTACTGTACTGTGTCAGAATTTCCTGAGCAGTACGATACAATTAACAGGCCTGCACGTTATTAGATAGAAGAACTGTTATAAATAGAACGTATGCACGGGCAGTTTTGAAAACTCCACCTACTTTGCTCTTGGCATAGTGCAGCGCAAATCGCGTTGTATCTGAAGGGCAACGCTGAGCCCAGGGTCCAGCACAGCACATACCGCGTCCTGTGTGAAAGACCCTTTAGCCATTTTGCAACGAGCCTTCAGTGCATAACCTACTGAGTGAGTGAGCCCCTTACTCTGTAGTGGAAAACGCAGGTTTTAAGAACATGCTTAATGTAATTGAGCTCCGTTACAATATTCCTTCACAAGCCCATTTCAGCCAGACCGTAATTCCTGCTTTGTTCCAAAAAACATAAGCCCTATGGAGAACCAATTGAGTAAAAACACACGACTCAATATAAAGAGTTATAGAGTTCCAGATAAAAAGTTAGATCTTTGTATTTGTTCATAACTACTAAAACAATATAACATTTTCATTTTTTTTTATATAAGGAGCTGTTTTTGTTTTATACAGTATGCTGCAAAGAAAACACCATAGAAGATGGGTAAAGAATAGCTCCATCATTGTTCAATGTGTAAAAAAAACAAAAAACATACTTTGTTAGTTTTTATAAATAAAAATTTTTTTAAAAATCAAGGAAATTTATCTGCCAATTTTTTTCTTTTTGCTGTATCTAAAACGTACCGAACCGTACCGAACCAAACCGTGAGGTAGGTAAAATGTCTCTTATCCTCAACAAGGCTGCATTTGTTTGATAAAAATGCAGTAAAACTGTAATGTTGTGAAATATTATTTTAAAAAAAATAATACATTACAATTTTAATACATTAAAAAAGAGAGACTATAAAAGACTACTGACACTTTTCAGTCATTTGACTGCATTCCTCCTGATTAATGCTTAATTACATTGAACACAGTGAGCACTATATCAGAATGTGTTACCTGACGCAACGTCCGGGCCACCAGGCTCTCCAGAACAGGCCCTCTATCCTCATGAAGAAGATGAACTTCATCCAGGATGAGCAGTCGGACGATCTGAGACAAAGCCACGTCCCCCACACTCTTCCTTGTCACCACATCCCACTTCTCTGGAGTCGTCACCAACATCTATAACACAATACAGTCATTAGATGATTAAGGCCTTACAAACATGTGCTGTGAATTATCAACAGCTTGTCCCGGTGTTTGCCAGTAACATGATTTCTGCAGTATACTGTCAGTAGATTTGATACAAACTGTCTATTAAACATAACAAACAAATGTGAAGATAAACCAACAATAGTGCATACTAGAGGCTGTGCTGCAGATATTTTCTTCTAGTCTGTGTCAACAAGAGATCCCACGACTTCAGATGCATGTACTGTACATGATGAATGATTAATTTTCTGGATGACTAGTCAACTATTAAAAGTCATGCAACTCCTAATGCATACTCAAGCGAATGGGATGCTTCTACCATCTGGATAACTGTACGAGTATGTAATGAGATTTCTACCATTTTCAAACATTTTCTACATAACCAACATTCATCTACTGATAATATATGTGTTTTGACACTGGTATCTCTTTCTCACTTTCTCTTGGAGGACTTTTTGTTTTGCATTAACAATACTTTTACAAATTACTGGTGGAAACTAGGTCTGTGAGAAGCTAACTCTTAAAAAGAATGTCCTTTATATCTCTCCAGAGAATTACACACGGTTTGTTTTTAAAAAAGTAATGAGAGGCTAAGGTATAGAAATATCTCTGCATCAGTAATGTCCACCATCATCAGACAAATGAACAGAAAAGGCCATCATTCTCACCGGTCCATTTACAAAGGTGACTGATAGTTAACTGAACGTCTCCTCAATATGTGAAGGGACTTGATGACTTACGTTTCAGACAAAATCTGGCCAGTTTGATTACTTTTCCGGAACCCATGAACAGCTAGAATCCCTCCAAAAGAAGCTAAAACATTACGTATATGAGTGTACCATGATCACTGAGCTACAGCTACCTTCGTGATGTCCTTTTCTGTGCCCAAATATGAAGCGGATTTGGCTTGTTCTCTAGTATTCTTGGCACTTAATGTTAAGTTTTCTTGTTTGGTGGTTCTCAGCTACCTGCATTTGTAATTCTTTTAAAAATACTTAACTATACAATTACAGTTAAAAAATGTAATAAATAAAGGACTAAATCACATTTATACATTAAGTCATAAAGGTTTCCAACTTCACTGGAAATGTTCAGTTTTATATATTATTACTTTTGATAAGAAACAAAGCTTCATATTTTAAATTATGTAATTTATTTATTTATTTAATTATTTTTTTTACAGGAAATTCAAACAATAAATGCCATTTTGCCATTTTTTGATGTTGCGTGACCAATCACATATAAATCCCCAGTTCAAACCAAAGTCCTTTTAGGCAAGTTGTGACACTCGGCCGCCATCTTGGCATTGCCTCCGGGCAGCTATTTCAGACTAACAAGACCAGCTCCTATCTAAATGAATGGGCAGAGAGTCAGAACTGCACTTCATTGGTCACCGGGACATAAAAACTGTATGTATAGAAACAGCAGTAAAATATGATCAAAATCGCTGAAAATATTTTATGACTTTGCCATAAAAATAAGCTTTAAAACGCCTTTTTCCCACAGGTTATACTTTTACTACGCATGCGCAAGGGTTCCTCAACTGTGCGCATACGTCAGTAGAACCAGACGATAGGCTCAAATGTTTCCCGGCTTGACTGTTAAAAGCAGATGATTGGCTTTCCAGCGGGAGGGGCGGGAAATGTGCATACAACCGCCATCTTAGCAGTTACGGGTTTTCCTTTTATAGTTGAGTGGAGGATTGAGGAAGTGGCATATAAATTGTCTCTGGTTCTAACACGGCGTGATCATCTCTTCCTCTTTTCCTCTCTTTGACCATGGAAAGACGTAAATAAAACTGCTTTACCTCAGACACATCATCAATGTCCACAGCTTGTTAGTTCGTTAGTAGAAATAAAGTCAAGAGAAGATCATTTCGCGAAATATTACACTATATTACATTTTACTTTAACTGTTAGTGATGTTCTAATTATTTAATTTATGTTTACATATCTGCTATGAAGCAAACTAGGATGTACACTGTGTAAATGATTGTATTTCAACAATAGAAACGTTATCATTTAGAAGTTAATTTAAAACTGCATTATGTGCAATTAATATGTCTGCATACTTTGAGTGTTGATTATTAAAAAATAAAATAAAATAGTAATTACATTTACGTTTGGGCTATGCTGTTAACCTTATAGTAATGTAAAAGGGCTCCCTATAGTTTAGAGCAGAAGCTGAGGTAGATTTTTGTCCCTAAGAACATTAATTAGAATTCAATCTAATTATTTAAAGAAAGAGCAATTTGCTCTTTATGTAGCGATTTGATTATGAGATTTCTACCATTTTCAAACATTTTCTATATGACTAACATTCATGGTTTCATGAATTAAGAATTTGTTCGATTTATTAATTTGCTCCCTTATTTCAGTTAAATTATGGGTTATTCAGGGAACAAAATTATTGAAACATGGACAACTGCCACAAAACATAAGTCATAGGAACGAATTAACAAGTTGTAGGATAGCCTTTCTGTCCTACAAAATGACTTAGTTACTACATTTCTAATGTTTTCCATGTTGAATAACTTTTGTGTTGTTTCTATTTGAATGTACTTTTAAAATTTAAATCACATTAAAAGCTTAATTTGTACATTGTGAATGAATGATGATGCGTTTATATACTGTCACCGTTACTCACACGCAGGTGTTTTGCGCATGAGCCGCACGCAGCCCAACATTAAATCGGTTAACCAACCATCGACGGCTTTAATCGACTGCACCTCTTTTCGACAATTAATAGATCATCGATTAATCGATGACATCCCTAGTAGCAATGTGAGCCTTCATACTGTTTTACAGGAGACAAGCTTCCCATTCTGTTTCTGGCATGTTGGTGCTACTTCTCAAAACAGGGAAAAAACATATCATCAAAATCTTTTGGTAAGGTTTGCTTTGATGTACCAGAGCTTCAGGCCAATGCGTCACATAACCTCAACCAACATGCCCGATGTACAAAAGGGTGTAAGGCTACATTCACAATCATTATTTGTGGCTAACCACTGATTTTTCAGTATTTCAGTTACAGACCACAAATAAAAGTGAACATATTGACTACATTTATCTATTATCTCTGTGAATTAATGAAACCCCACATTAAAAATCCAAGAATAATGTAAACAATGTGTGTGCAGTGCACAATGTCTATCACACAGTATGAAGTGATAGACAACCTCCACTGCGTTTCTATTTACTAAGAACAGGGTCACTAAGAAAATGTCATTCTCAACATGGGAGTCCTAGAAATGACCAATTAAAAAATAATGTGGCCATATTTAACATAAAATAGAATTTAACTGTATTCTATAACCATGTGAACGAAGCATAGGCCTCCTGTTTTGAGACAAATAATTGTTCACTAGGGCTGTCATTTGGAAAGCTTTTGACAAAAACCTGGATTAATGAGCACAAAACCACAAAACCATTGCATGTGGAAGAAGGCAAGAAATCCCTTCAACGTAGAATCTCTGATTCTGCCTGTTAAACACCATACAGTTTTAATAGTTTTTCAAAATCACCTTGTGGGAGTCCTGAGGTGTGATAATGGATCCTCAAAGCCATAATACAATAAAATAAAAAAATAGAATGCCATTTCAAACATATAATGCAATTTTTCAGGAAAAGATGTGATCCCTTACTACAATTACTGCTCCCCTCAACTCATCAGATTTATGAATGGTTTTATGAACAATTTAAATACATCATCTGTGCTGAATGCATTTCTTTTGATGCAAAACCCCATCATGTGGGTTGATGAGTGATAAGATGTTGAGGATGCAGCAGACTACCACAATCTGAGATATTTTACTGGGACTGCCTAGCATCCCTCCAACACTGCCACCCAAAAATTTGAATCAGAAAGTGATTTTAAATGCAGAAAGTGCATTCAACTACACCAAAAGCCTGTACATATGCCTAGTTATAATGCTCTTCTCCCTCATTTAATGAAAAACAGTGATCGCATTTTGTGATCAAAATGAATTGCACTCCATAGGTGCAATCTACATTAAGTCTAATTTACATAAAAAGTATGCATGCTTGCTCTGAAACACAAAGTCAGTATTGACAACTGCATTTACTAAAAAGTGTGAAATCCAAATTGCAACGAACATACAGCAGGACACAGGTCAAATCCAATAATGCCCGTATGAATGAGTAAGGTTGCTACTATCAATGTACAATTAATAAACTATCAAATAATTAATTACTAAAAAGACAGCCAAGAAAAAAAGAAGAAAGAGAGAAAGAGACAAAATAAAAAGGCAGCCAGAAACCAGGAGTGGAAATTATTTTGTGAAAATAATTTTTCTGAGTTTAGATTCCATTACAGTGATTGAACATAGTTTGACAGAAATTAAACAAAGCAGTCTGGAATGAGGAATGATGAATGAACTGGAATGCAGGGATGTAGTAGGTCAAATAATAAAAAATCAGCTACTGCAATTCTGCATCTTTTGGATGAAACAATGTTTTGAGCTTTGGGGCAGAGGTGTCTGATTTGGTGAAGTTGCTTATGTATGTGTGTGATGGATGGATTTGATGTGGGCTTCAAAACACGTCAAATCTAATGCTCAGATTCCTGATCGTTTTGGAGGGTTTGGAGAGAGTTCTGATGCTATAAACGCAAATGTCAGTATTTCTTATAAGTGCTAAAATCAAGATTTTTATTTAATTTTTTATAAGCATTGTTACATTACAGTTTAGCTGAATATTTACATAATGCATACATAGAGAACAAACTGAAAGATATCAGTGTATCTAATTAGTGTAACTGTGTAGTGTAACAGTGCTAACTGTGACCATGACAAATAATGATAGAAAAATATTATAGTTTATGAAAAACGAGAAGACCAAGAACCGAACCTTGAGGGACACCCTGAGTTATGGAAGTAGAAGGGCATTTGTACTTCTTGATAGAAATAAAATATTGTCTATTAGTGAGTTAGGAAGAGAACCATGTTTCTCTTGTGTGCTGACAGATAACAGTTGATCACATTTAAGATGCATTGCAACTTTAATGATTTAGTAGGAAATATCACTGCTTTTATTCCACAAATTGGTCTGTGGAATAAAACACTAGTTCAGCTTCTGACTGACTGACAGACAGACAGACAGACAGATGCAGATTTTAAGTATAACACTGCACTCATATATCACACTAGATGTTTTTGTTCATTCCTTTCCAGAAATGTTGTCAATCTGATCATTGCTCAGCATACACAAAGGATGATCCTGCTTTGGCTTTTTTGAAATTATTACTGCTGATAATAAACAGTAAACAGCAATAAAAAACAGACACAATAACTGGTCATACAGGAAATTAAATGTGTCTTAAAAGTTACTCAATATTAACTCATTTATTTATTTAAATTATTTAATTTATTTTATTATTATGTATTTTTATTAAAAAAAATTGTTTTGATATCACAGTTCAGTACAGTTTTAATACAGCAGGGGGAACAATTATAAACAATTATAACAATAACAGCCTGATCGAAAGCGTCATTCTGTGCGTGCATTTTCAAATTCAATTCAATAAAATTTCAGGTAGCTACTTTGGTTATAGAACCAGGTTCAGTAAGTTAACTGTGTAATGATATACATATCATACTCCAAACATGAATGACAATCATATTCTGCTGTTGTGTGAGGGTAGGCTGGGTATTTCTCACTGTTGTTATGATGTGGGATGTTAGGACATGTAGAAGCATTTAGACAAAAATTATGAAGGAGATGCTGGTGTCACTGTCTGGTTGTGTATGTAATATGAGAGTTGGGAAACCATTCATTATGGGAAAAATTAGACTGTAGGCTATTCATCTAGCTCTCTTGTGCTTACGCGAGACTTTAAATTAATTAGCTAAACACAAAAAACGTTTAATGAATACCCATAAATTATATGTGCTGCCCACATGATGAGCAAGCTGTGGTTTGGTGACAACTAAATTATATAAATCTATTTCCATTGATGTCAGCCATATTTAAGAGTGTAATCATTCAAGACACAAAATATAATTATTTTGACACCATTAACCAACATTTTAAAGAAATATACAACAATGCATAATTAATGGTCCGAGAGCTGTTTACCAACCTGTCTGTGAGTGTTGAAATTCCTATTAAACACTTTCAGTAAAAGCAGTTCATTAAATCCTCTCTCGTTTGCATTTAAATCAATCTGCCCAGCCATTAGAGACTGGCTTTGGAACGGAAAATGCACGTCTGCTGTTAATTAGACCGCCGCTAATCTAAATGGAAGCGCTGGCAAACAGGTAGCAGAGCTAAAGTGCTCATTTTAATTACAATACAAAGCCAGAAGGGTAAAAATAAAACTACTTATTTTACTTCATATACGCCGGCTTTGTTTTCTGCAGCACACCAAACCCCTAGTGTATGATGATGTCAATCTTCTATGATGGTATCACTCTACTGTCAACCTTTTTGGCATGGAGATTAAATAAACGCATATGGTACAAAGCAGGCTTTTTATTGTACATTAAATCTAAAATGAAAATTACTGTGTTGGTTAAGAAATATATCTGCAACTGAAAAAAGTACTTGTCTAAAGTTTGAAAACATTGTGATTTTTAAATGTTTTTTTAAGTCTCTTATGGTCATCAAGGCTGCATTTATGTGCTCAAAAATACAGTTAAAACACTAATATTTTGACACTAATATTAAAACAATTTATTCCTGTGATGCAAAGTGTAATTTTCAGTATCATCACTCTCAGTCACACACATCATCAGTCTTTAGTGTCACATGATCCTTCAGAAATCATTTTAATATGTTGATTTGGTGCTCAAGAAACATTTCTTATCATTATCAAAGTTGAAAACAGTTGTGCTGTTTAACATTTATACAGAAGCCATGATATATTAACATTTAAATGTCGGGTCCTCTAGTAGACACTATGGAGACTGCTGCACACAGAACCAGTTTCTGAAGCATGTCGAGGGGACACAGTGTCTCGATGCCTCTCGAGGAACCATGGTTAAATATATAACCCGAGACATTCCCTTTCTAAGGAACTCGCACTGCATCCTCTAGTGGAAACTATGGGGAATTGAATGCCCAAACAGTAGGGGTGTAACGATACGCGTATTCGTATTGAACCGTTCGGTACGACGCTTTCGGTTCGGTACGCGGTACGCATTATGTATACCGTTGGAGTAATTAATTATATTTGAAAAAAAAAAAAAAAAGAGAGAGAAAGAAATATAATGATATGCGTTCAACAAGGTAGCTCAATAACCCAAACAACGTAACAGGCAACGCCCCTGACACTCCCGAAGAAGAAAAAAACACCATCTTATATGTTTATGTTAGGCTACTCAGCAGGCGCTCGCTCACTCAGTACACGCTGAAGGCTCGTTGCAAAATAGCCAATGCGTTTAACAGACTAGAAATGAGAAGATCCTCCAATAACCAACAGGTCTGGTGTTTGGGTGCACTTTGGATTCCCTTTAAGCTATAATGGTGATGGCAAGAGAGTGGTGGATAAAAAAACAACGGTATGTCGCATCTGCAACATGACAGGGTACACCAGCGGGATTAAAAAAACAAACAAACAAAAAAAAAAAACAGCGGGAATATCTGGGATATATGCGTCAGTACTATCTGGGAAAAGACGAAAAAAAGGAGAAACATGCACGCAGCAAACTATCCCTGCAGCATTTAGACACTATAGCTTACAGGGAATCCAACCCAAACACCAGACCTGTTGGTTATTTTAGGATCTTATATTTCTGGTCTGTTAAATGCATTAGACATTTTGCAACGAGCCTTCAGCGCGTGCTGAGTGAGCGAGCGCCTTAGGGGCCGTTCACATATCGTGCCTAAAAACGCGTGGAAAACGCTAAGCGCGTCTTTCTCCTCCTTTCCAAAGCGCTCGGGCAGAAGCGCTCATGAGGCGTCTGTCTTTGCTAAGCAACAATGACGTGCTCTCTCCATGAGACGCGGAAATTTCAGCGAAGGATAAATGGATTTGCAGCTCTAAAAATCGCTTGCAGTAGCTCTGCTACTGAATTTATTTCAAAATTGCAATCCATATACAACTATGATCAGCTGTTCCTTCATCTTGGCTGAGCTCTCAACGTTGTTACGGGAAAGGATGAAGCTGATTGGTTGGTTCTTGTCACATGACCCGCGGTGCGCTTGCGGCATTCTGAAAAGTTGAGATGTTTTTACATTTTGCTGTATCTAAAACGTATCGAACCGAACCGAACCGAACCGTGACATCAGTGTATCGTATCGAACCGAACCGTGAATTTTGTGAACCGTTACACCCCTACCAAACAGCCATTCCACAGTGCATGGCTGTTCACCTGGTGACAAAGCACCAAAGGAAACTACAGACATACATCGAACCTACCTTAAGAAAGGGGGCAAGCCACTGATGCCTGGGGCCACTAACATAACTAGTGGTCGACCAATATATATATCGCCAAGGCTGATTATTTTTCAAATACCGGCATTGGCCGATAAGTTTTTCTTCTGGAACTTTTCATTTTGACGGCACTGAGAGACGCAGTGCCTGAGTGCACACAATGCTCACACTCTCTCTCTTGTTTGTCGTCATCAACCGTCTAGCATGGATAGAAGTCTGTCTAATAATCAGATGGAATGGTTAAAGGAATTGTGTTATGTATACAGAAAGTATCATAATGATTTCTTTTATATTAGGCCTATTAGTAATAGAAAGGCAAACATTATAATACTTTCTCGTTTGCTGTCAGCATTAGGTAAATATGCATTTATAGAATTTAAACAAATCTTTGAATGACTAATGAACATTTAATTTCACAAACCTTGCAAAATAAGTCAAAACTAGCTGTGAGATCTTGTGATGTGTGCATTTTTATCCTGCATGATCGAGTGTTCTCTGTGTGAATGTTGGTCGTGTGAATTGAATGCTTTAAACTCGTGATTCAAATTATGCTGCGCTTTATGCATTTGCCCACTGTCGTATTCTTGTCATTTTCACTGTGTGCTGTATGTAAAATGAGGGTTAACCTGGCTTTATATGAAAAATATGATAACCAGTGCACACAAACTTCCCAGAATACTAAGTGCCCATTGATTACAGTGTTTACTTCTTTGTATTATATTTTTATTAAATATTTATTTGTGAAAAAAACCTTGACATCTAAATTGTAAGTATGTTTAGTTTACACATTTGTTGTTTAATCCATTGTCAAATTATTTAAAAATTCATAATATAAATAATAACAAAATAAGAAAAAATTATAATATTGGCTTTTTATCGGCCACCTGCTTTCCAATATATCGGCAGTCAAAAAAAAACACATTTCGGAGGTCACTAAACATAACTCAGGGGAAATTGGGAACCCAGTCAATCAGGAGGGACACTTCGTTAACCAATCTAAGAACACAGCTATCCTCAGAAGGCTATGTTACAATAAGCCAAATCATCTTGCAGGGCCCAGGGGGACCACCCATTTAAAAATTAAACACAAAGTTAGGTAGGTCAAAATGGTCTACCGAACTTAAAACTGTAATAGTTCCTGACTTCATTGTGCTAAATGCACAATTTGGGTGTATTTTCTATATTTTCAGGAAAAAATATAGAAACTCTTTGGTAATTTTTTGAGCAAGATGCTAACGGTCTTATCAGATTCAATGATCTATGCTAAGCTAAACTAAAGTTGCTACTGCCAGAATGGAGATTGGCTTAATGGATTCGAAAACGGTAAAATTCTACTGTTTTAAAAAGAAATGGAGTGTTCCTTTAAATATAATTACTACAAGACAAACTATGTAATTAAAAGTACAAATTATTACAAGAGAAATATAGATTAATCACAATCAAAATAAATGTTTATATAAATAAAATAAAACTAAACCAAGAAAGAAAGGGAAAAAAAGTAAAGCTATAATCACCTTGGAAAAAACAAGTGTGGTCACGATATGCAGCCCGAGATCTCTGAAACAGCCTGCATATGGGAGAGGGTGTGTGGCTTTTTTTCAGGGATTGTTGGAAGAATGTTTACAGTGAACCTGTGTGGGCGGGCAGACAGCTCCTCGTTACCAGGTCTAGCCTGACGACAGGCCTTGTGTCTTAATTACCAAGCTGCCTGTGAAAATGCTTCTGTTGTGAGCAGGCTGATGGTCTGTCGCTATGCTAAGCAGCAAATATTCACCTGCTTTAGACCTGTGCAAACAAACACCAGTTAAAACACTTGCCCGCCTCCCACAGTTTCCATGGCAACTGTCATCACTTGAAGTGGGTGGTAGAGGGGAAAGTGGAGGGTTGTTTTGCGGGTTGTGATGGCTTCTAGGCGTGCAATAGCAACATATGACTTAAGGGTAATCATCAACTTTAGTATGAGAGAGACAGCTATTCCATTGTTGTTCTTCCAACTGTTAGATCTGCCCATTTCAGACACAGTCTGTCCAGAATTTTCATTTGCTGATTATTAGTGTAATTTAATTATTTTTTTTGTTTGCATAAAAACATGCCATGAGAAATCAAATTTATTCAATCTTTTGACATTTAATAGGTACTCTAAATAATCATAATAATAATACAATTAATTAATTTCAGGTACTTGTATTTGTAAAATGGAGATCGGATAATTAAATAGCTGGTCATTAATAACTTTATAACATTAAAATACACTGAACCTTTATTATTTATTCGTCATGGATACATGTACATTTCCATCTTCATTACTTGAGACCTGTTACTGTGAAATATTACAGTGACAGCAGGGTTTGAAGTGAGCTGGTATGCAACTCTGTGTTAGGCTGTTCACGGTACCAGAATGATTATTACATACCAGTAGCTCTCATAAACTGCCAGTATTCTCTTCTGCCCCTATTTGAGAGACATTCAGCCTCTCTCTACCTCTTGAGACTTTCCTTACTAAGCTTAACCTTTTAACCTCCACTTTTTCTATTTCTATTTCTACGGAAAAACGGTCTGTGCGCTGGGGCTCATTTTTGGAATGGGTTGTCCCTATTCTCTTAATAAGTAATGGTAATGTTCAATAAACCAATCAGAGTGTCATCTCCCATTCCCTTTAAGAGTGAGATGCGCTCGCGCCATTGCGGTATTTGTTGGCGGAAAAGCTGAACGCTTCTCAAGCGAAGAAACCAGACTGCTCGTACAGGAAGTTAAAGCGAGCGAGTAGATCATCTACGGCAGTGGTTCCCAACCCTGGGGTCGCGACCCCCACTAGGGGTCGCTAATAATTTTCGAGGGGTCGCCAGTCGCCAATCATTTTTTTTTTTTAAACAGCACGATAAATTAATTCTGATTAAAATAATTCTGAAAAAAAAAATGTAAAAAAATTAAATATGACAAAAAAAAAATCCTTAACGCCGAGAATTTTGCAACATATCGCGAGAGTGGGAAGATACAGACGTAACTTCGAAAAAAAAACGAGGCAAAGAGAAAATATGGCAAAGCGGCGAGGAGAAGATAAAAATGAATGCGCTAAAAAGAAAACAAGGCCTTATTTAGACAGTTATCTTGAATTTGGTTTCATTGAAGCGATGGACAAGGTGAGAATTGAGTGTGTAATCTGTGGTGAGAGACTAGCGAATGAAAGCATGAAGCCCTGCAAACTAATGAGACATCAGAGCACCAAACACCCACAGACGGTGGGTAAACCTACAGAATTTTTCCTGAGGAAAAAAGAACTTGTTATGTCAAATAGACCCCAGAACATAATAGATGTTTTTACAAGAGCTGGAAATGAAAATAGACAGGCAACGGTTGCATCCTTCGAGTGCACTCTCTTAATTGCCCAATCAAAAAAGCCACACACCATCGGGGAAACTCTGCTCAAACCCGCATGTGTAAAAATGGCAGAAATAATGTGCGGGGCACAGGCAGCTTCAAAACTAAAAACTGTACCTCTGTCTAATAATACAATAAAGCACAGAATCGACAGAATGGCAAATGATGTTGAGAACACACTGATTGAAAAGTTAAAGATGCACCCATTTTCCATCCAACTTGACGAAACGTCTACTGTGGCGGATGAAGCAGTCCTCATTGCATATGTGCAGTACGTTGATGACTCCGAACTAAAGCAGGACATACTTTTGTCGACTAATTTGTCTACAACAACACGAGGAGAAGATATTTTCCATGCGATTGACACGTACTTCACAAAGAATCAGATTCCCTATAATAATTTAGTCGCATGCTGCACTGATGGAGCTGCTTCAATGATGGGAAAAAACAAGGGCTTCAATGCACGTTTGAAAGAAAAAGCACCCTACTGTCTTGTGTTTCACTGTATGATACACCGTCAAGCCTTGGCCAGCAAACACCTCTCTGATGAACTTAATGAAACAATGAAGACAGTTGTAAAGATCGTTAACTTTATAAAAGCCCGCCCGGTAAACAAGCGAATCTTTGCGGAGCTGTGTGAAGATGAGGTGCATCAGACACTCCTCCTTCATACCGAAGTGCGCTGGCTATCAAGAGTCCAAGTGTTGGTTCGTTTTATTGAACTAAAAGAAAAAATAAAAGAGTTCCTGAAAATGAACAATCAGAAGCTGTTTGACGAAATGACAGATGCATTTCTCATCAGAACGTCATACTTGGCGGATATTTTCAGCCTCTATAATGAAACAAACAAGCGCATGCAGAGCGCGGATGCAAATGTGCTGGAATGCAAGGAAATTATTGACGCATTTGTGCATAAAGTGGACTTTAGGAGGAATAAGCTGATGAAACGAGACCTACACCATTTTCCATCACTTCTTAAACAGACCGGGGGAAATTTGCCTGAATCCTTGAGCAAGGAGTTCATACTTCACATGGAACGGCTACAGAAAGAGATGACGTCACGGTTTTCGGATGTTGATGAACATGTCGCTAAATGCGCATGGGTAATGGATCCATTCACTGCGCAGGAGGAGGACGTGGAGTATTTACAAGCGGAGGACGAGCTCTTGGATATCAAGTCTAATTCTCTTCTGAGGAGATTCTTCAATGAACACGGGTACAAACGGTTCTGGCTGGTGAAAGGACCTAACGTCGCACCCAAGCTTGCGCACCATGCTACAACCAGACTCATCCTGCCATTCGCCACAACATACCTGTCCGAGACTGCTTTTAGTTCTCTGGTAACCATCAAAACGAAGGCACGCAACAAGCTGGATGTGCACCATGACTTTCGTATGGCTGTCACGAAAATCATGCCTAATATACAATCTCTAGCCCTGGATATGCAGGCCCAGACTTCACATTAAATAGTCACATTAAAACAATTAAATAAGGGCTTTAATTCAACCAGGAACAAGAGAAAAGGCATGAAAAAACATAACTTACAATATGTAAATATTTATTATGCAGTGGTTATTGTTGTGTTTTAATTGGTGAATGTTTTTAGTTTTTAGAATGCAAAACAAAAAATACATTAATTCTCTGAATAAGTGATATTCATGTTAGTAAATTTTAATTTGCTTCTGTTTGTTCATCAGTTAAAAAGCACAGGCTGAAAACAAAAGTCGGTCATTGTGAACCCTTGCATGTTGTTACACGTTTAAGGTAATAAGTGAAATGGATAGATTTGATATTTACGCTAACAGATTAAAATGTGCTGTTATTTGCTCAACGGGTTTAGGAAAATAAATGGAATCTGTTGTTGGAAAAACTCAGTAGTTGCAAGTTGCAGTTAATTGTTTGCATTCTGGTGTTATTAAAAACTTAAACAACTGACAGTCACATTAAGCTGATGTCTATACTGGTGTATTTGAATGGGGGGGGGGTCATGGGGGTCGTTAAGATTTTTCAGTGTTAAAATAGGGGTCTCTTGAAAAAAAGGTTGGGAACCACTGATCTACGGGACAAGCAGGAATCCACCACTGCTTCCCGAGGTGAAGGAAAATGAAATGACATCGGTCCTGGAGAAATCTAGAAAATTAATGGGTTGAAAGTAAAATGTCTCATGAGTTTCTATTTCAAATCTGAAGAAGATATTATGAAAAATGAGATTCCTGCAAAATATTTTTCTGAGACAAAGGTTTACAATGTACACTATTCGTGCAATCTAAACATACAAGGGGTGATCAAAAGTTCACTATGCCCATCATGATAAACAACAGAAAATTATCCTCTTGAGGGTAACGTCAGTCTGTTTGTGTAATCAGAATCAGAATCAGAATCAGAATGAGCTTTATTGCCAGGTATGTACACATTACGAGGAATTTGTTTTCGTGACAGAAGCTCCGCAGTACAACAGAATGACAGCGACAGAACATAAAACACATAATAAAAGAATAAAAAATACAAATAAGTAGATAGTGAATAACAATATACAAATGACAATTGTAGGCAAGTATATTACAAAATGAAGTTATGTATGTACATATATATTGTGTGCAAAATTTAAGTGTATACTAAGTATGTGTGTTAGATAAATAAAGTGTGTGTGTATATAAATATAAAGTGTAGTGTGTCCGCCGTTATTATAAGCTGTTCATAAGATGGATTGCCTGAGGGAAGAAACTGGTCCTGTGTCTGGTTGTTCTGGTGCTCAGTGCTCTGTAGCGTCGACCAGATGGCAACAGTTCAAAGAGGGAGTGTGCTGGATGTGAGGGGTCCAGAGTGATTTTGACAGCTCTTTTTCTCACTCTGGATAAGTACAGTTCTTGAATAGATGGGAGAGTTGAACCGATGATTCGCTCAGCAGTCCGAACTACCCTCTGTAGTCTTCTGAGGTCAGATTTAGAAGCTGAGCTGAACCAGACAGTTACTGAAGTGCAGAGGATGGATTCAATGATGGTGGAGTAGAACTGTTTCAGCAGCTCCTGTGGCAGGTTAAACTTCCTCAGCTGGCGGAGAAAGTACAACCTCTGCTGGGCCTTTTTCACAATGGAGTCAATGTGAATGTCCCACTTCAGGTCCTGAGAGATAGTGGTGCCCAGGAACCTGAATGACTCCACTGCAGTCACAGTGCTGTTCATGATGGTGAGTGGGGGGAGTGCAGGGGGGTTTCTCCTGAAGTCCACGATCATCTCCACTGTTTTGACCGTGTTAAGCTCCAGGTTGTTGAGAGTGCACCAGACAGCCAGCTCTTTTACCTCCTGTCTGTAAGCAGACTCGTCACCGTCCTGAATGAGGCCGATGAGTGTGGTGTCATCTGCAAACTTCAGGAGCTTGACAGAGGGGTCCTTAGACGTGCAATCGTTGGTGTACAGGGAGAAGAGCAGTGGGGAGAGAACGCACCCCTGGGGAGCTCCGGTGCTGATTGTACGGGTGCTGGATGTGTATTTTCCCAGCCTCACTAGCTGCTGCCTGTCTGTCAGGAAGCTGTTGATCCACTGACAGACTGAGGTGGGCACGGAGAGCTGATTTAGTTTGGGCAGGAGGAGGTTTGGGATGATCGTGTTGAAGGCCGAGCTGAAGTCCACAAACAGGATCCTCACATAAGTCCCCGGTCTGTCTAGGTGTTGCAGAACATAATGCAGTCCAATGTTTACTGCATCGTCCACAGACCTGTTTGCTCTGTAGGCAAACTGAAGAGGATCCAGCAAGGGCCCAGTGATGTCCTTCAGGTGGCCCAGCACCAGTTTTTCAAATGACTTCATGACTACAGACGTTAGAGCCACAGGCCTGTAGTCATTTAGTCCTGTAATTTTGGGTTTCTTAGGGATGGGGATGATGGTGGAACGTTTGAGGCATGAAGGGACTTCGCACAGCTCCAGCGATCTGTTGAAGATCTGTGTGAAGATGGGGGCCAGCTGGTCAGCACAGGATTTCAGACAGGCTGGTGTTACACAATCTGGGCCTGGTGCTTTTTTCCTTTTCTGCTTCCGGAAGACCTGGCGCACCGCATCCTCGCTGATCTGAATTGCAGGTGTGGGGGAGAGGGGGGATGCAGGAGGTGAGAATGGTGAGAGTGCTTGATTGGAGAGGTGTTCAGGATGGGTTGCAGGAGCTGTTAATGGTGTGAACGGTAGTTTGGAGAGGCATTCTGGGCTGGTTGCAGGAGTTGTGAAGGGTGTGAATGGTTGTGTGGGGAGGCATTCAGGGCAGGTGATGGGTGTTCTTTCAAACCTGCAGTAAAACTCGTTCAGATCGTCTGCCAGTCGTTGATTCTCTACAGTGCTGGGGGGTGGTGTCTTGTAATTGGTGATCTTCTTTAGACTTTTCCACACTGATGCGGAGTCGTTGGAAGTGAACTGAGTCCTTATTTTTTCAGAATAATTCCTCTTTGCCACTTTGATCTCCTTTTCCAATGTGTATTTAGCCTGTTTATACAAGACATTGTCCCCCTTCACGTAAGCATCTTCTTTGGCCTGACGGAGCTGTCTGAGTTTTGCAGTGAACCACGGTTTGTCATTATTGTAAATTAGTTGAGTCTTTGTAGGAATACACATATCCTCACAGAAACTGATATATGATGTTACGGTCTCTGTGAGTTCATCCAGATCGGTGGCAGCGGCTTCAAAAACACTCCAATCAGTGAGGTCAAAACAAGATTGTAAATCCTGCTCTGCTTCATTAGTCCATCTTTTTACAGTCCTTGATACAGGTTTAGCTGATTTTAGTTTCTGCCTGTAGGACGGTATTAGATGAACCAGAAGGTGATCAGAACGTCCCAAAGCTGCTCGTGGAACAGAGTGAAATGCATCCTTTATTGTGGTGTAACAGTGATCCAATATATTACTGTCTCTTGTGGGACAAGTAACATGCTGTCTGTATTTTGGCAGTTCACGGGACAGATTGGCTTTATTAAAGTCCCCGAGAATGATTAAAACAGAGTCCGGGTGTTGTTGTTCTGTCTCTGTGATCTGATCAGTGAGTTTCTGTAAAGCTGAGCTCACATGCGCTTGGGGATGGATGTAAACACTGACCAGAATGAACGAGTGAAACTCCCGCGGCGAATAGAACGGCTTGCAGTTAATGAAGAGTGTTTCGAGATTTGAGCAGCACGTCTTCTTTAACACAGTTACATCTGTACACCACCGTTCATTGATGTAAAAGCATGTCCCGCCACCACGCGATTTCCCCGTTGATTCTGTGTCACGATCCGCTCTAAACAGCTGAAAGCCCGGCAGATGGAGCGCGCTGTCCGGTATGGTGTCATTCAGCCAGGTTTCCGTGAAACACAGAGCAGCAGAGTGTGTGAAATCCTTATTTGTCCGAGAAAGCAGAAGGATTTCGTCCGTTTTGTTGGGTAGAGAGCGGAGATTTGCCAGATGGATGCTAGGCAACGGCGTTCGAAATCCGCGCTTCCTGAGTCTGACGAGCGCTCCCGCTCGCTTCCCCCGTCTGCGCGTCCTGAAGCGCTTGATCAGCGCCGCCGCTCCTCCGATAACAACGTTCAGTAAAACGTCTGAATAATTGAAATCCGGTAAAATATCCTGTGGTGTGTTCTGCCGAATGTTCAGCAGTTCTTCCCTGGTGAAACTGATGGCAGGAATATAACTAAAGACAGGACAAACTAACAAAAACACAAAAACATATGCGGAGCTCGTCACGGAGGCAGCCATCCTGTATCGGCGCCAGACTACAATGATTCATAATGATTCAGTATAGCGCTCCTGACAGACAGCAATCGTTAAGTAGAAGTGAAAGTGAAACCTATGGGGACATCCCATAGGCTTAATGGTTTTTATACTGTACAAACTGTATATTCTATAGCCCTACACCAACCATACACCTAACCCTAACCCTCACAGGAAACTTTCTCAAAAAAAAAAAAAAAATGAATTCTGTATGATTTATAAGCATTTTGAAAATGGGGACATGGGTTATGTCCTCATGAGTCACCCTCTCCTTGTAATACCTCTGTCATACCCATGTCATTATACAGAGTTGTGTCCTGATATGTCACAAAAACAAGAGCACACACACACACACACACACAAATATATTTCACTCTATAACTCTGAATAGAGTGGACATGGATTATTGACAGACATGCTTTCATCTCCATCAAATGCAAATCCAGCTGAGAGAAGTCCACTGATAAGTGGTGAGTGAGCTTTTTATTCCTGTACTTTCTCAGATTTAAAAAGCCATTAAAGCCACAAATCCATGCACTTTGTGCCAGAGGCACTCCATTAAGAAAAACATGAAATTGGTTTGTTTTGCCCCCACAGGTGAATCTCAGAAAATGCTTGTGACAAGGACTGATCTGGTTATAAAAATATGCATCCTTTAGATCTACATTCACAAACATATCTTGAGTGGACTTGAGACAGGATGTACTTCTGTGACTAAGTGAATAGTTACAACATGCACCCAAATAATCCATTAGTAATTGGATTGATGGTTCAATCGACTGAAAATAACTAATGTAAACACTAATTGAGTTCGATCCGAATGAAATTTTGATTGCATTGAAAGAGGTGTTTTATTTCTTTTCTAATATGACTGAGAGTGCATGTAAACACTTGATCGGATTGAAAACCTTAACTGAAAGGACTGAGCATGTGCAATGATGTAGAAATTATGGATAGGCATTCCAAGCAAAAATAATATTTGAAAACTGCTGGGTATTATTCGATTATTATTCAAAAATCACACCCCTCCCCTACATGCACACACAAAAACAACCATAAACAACAGAGAGAGATGGAAAGAACAAGATTCACGCTTTCAATCTATATGATAAATGGTTTAATTCAAAAGACAGGCCACCTTAACCCTTTCTAGTCGATTAACGCGTATACACGTTACAAGTCATTTTCTCCTGATAACCCCGAAAAGAACTTAAATTACACTTTCAGTTTTGATCGTACAGATAAGAGCAATACATCAATTGAATCTGTAAAGGGTTAACTTTTTTTGTATACAGACATAATAACAACAAAACTTTGTACATTTATAAAATAAAGATAACAAACAAGGTGTGCTGTCTGCAGCCTTTGTCTGCGCTGATATTCATTTAGACACGCGTCATTAAAATGAACTGTAACTCAGAGAATACTCAACGAAGAGACATGAGAGATATATCTTTAGAAAGCGTGGCATGTCTACTTTTAAACGAAACAAGTGCTGCCATAAACAAATATTCTGTGATCAAATAATCTATATGAAAACAACGTAATGTCTGTTTTTCACGTCTCCCTTCATTATCTTCTAATGAGACCACGCCCTGCGCTGAACGCTCTATTCAGATTCTAATGTTTCACTGAAGCGCGTGGCTTGAATACGCCCACACAACAGAAAACAACACAGCCAGACTGTTCTTCAAGTGTTTTTATTTTACTGTTTGCTTCGTGATGAGACTAATAAGACAAGATTCACCCCAAAATTATGTAATGTGGATTATGGATTTTAAATTTGGATTTCCTCAGAAAAAACAATGAAGTGCTTTATTCATGAGATCATAAACATGAGTCTTTTTATTTTATTTTTTTAATATATACTTTTACTAGTTTTCACATAATGTGTAAACATTTTACTAGTTAGACTTTTTCCAAACTATAATTTATGACTAAATGTATAATCAAGTGAAACATAATGAAGTTTCAATAACAATATAAAATACTTTACAATTCAAAAGCTTGATGTAAATAATATAAATGAAACAAATAAATGTAACTGTAACAAATGTAACAAACAATGCTGTTCTTTCAATTTATCCCCCCAAAAAACTGAAAAAATATTCTCAGCTCTTTTCAATAATAATAATAATAATAATAATAATAATAATAATAATTTCTTTGTAGAAAATCAGATTGTTAAAAGAATTTCTGAAGGATTGTGTGACTGGAGTAATGGTGTAAAAAATTAGTTTGAAATTCAGCTTTGATTGTTCCTAATAAACTGTTTAACTGCACTTGCAAGTGAATATTAAATTATGTTGTGGGATAATGCAATATATTCTAAATAAACTACAAACATAAAATTATATACATTTATTTTGTCCTCACATTCTTTCTTGTAACTCTTCCCCTCTCAGTGACACAAGCTGACTTAAAGGCTCATTATGCAGCTCATTATGCAGGCCTTTGTCTTGTCAGGTGTAAATCACAATGATATTCATGATAGTTGACGCCTACTCGCATATGACTTTTACCAACAAAACGTGACTTTCAATATACTGTGAGTAAACAAGATGATTTTCACATAATTTAGAAAGAAAAATTCTAGGCTACAGGCTCCAGTTCTCAAAAGTCCCGAGAACCAATGTTCTGTATGTGTTTTATGGCCTTATTCAAGTGATTTAACATTTTTAGTTTTTCACTAAACATGAATAAAACAATTTTTTCTCAAAAACACAATCATGAACATACATGCTGCTCAGATATTATTATAGCCCAGTTTGTGCTGATTACAGTGAGATTAGACTTTATCCATTTATAAGAAGCTGAAAAAAACACAAATGTCAGGGCATGCCAAAACTTCTCCAGTCCACAAAAATACCCTTAGACCTCAGAGGGTTAACTCAAGCTATATAATGATTGTAAAGTGCTGAAACATATCAATATAATAAACATAACCGAATGATGGCACTTACTAACATAACAGTCCATCAATTATCATAAATCAACTTCCCATAAGGCTTGGACAAATCCATTTCAAAACACTGAATCCCTCAAATGGGAAAAAAAAACGAGATGGGGGGGAAAATATTATTATTTTTATTTTTAATTATATCTCTGGGTAATTATATTCTATATAAACTGCGGACATTAGGGAGATGCCATTAATATGCGTGACATTTAAATAGCTTCTGAATGTGCGTTTGTAACACTTTTGAGATTTGCAGTCACACTTTCTGTGTTTATACTACAGAGCAGCAGTACTTCGCACACATTTTACAAGATTAGATGTTTTTCAGTGGTGCTCAGGATCTGAAAATCATTTGCTATCTTACTATCAGTCATCTCTCCTTACTCTCTTTATGTGGTAAGTTAAATGTTATGTACTGTAATGTAACAGGCTACCGCTAACAATGTCCCCTCCATAGAACACATTATTTGTTTTCCATGCCTTTCTGAATATAGATGAGCCACACCTAGATCCCAGTCGGGGGTGTCTGTGGTCAGCACAGAACTCAAGATATCGTCCCAAGTTACTGTAACCATTATATTCTATGCAAGTCTTTTTTTATGCAATGCAAGTCTACTGTGTGCGCGCGAAACAATGTGTTCAGAAAACATGGGGACATTTTTAAAGACAATAATCGCACAACCTATTCCATATTCTCTAAATCAACTAATCGAAAATTTGAAAATTGTGACCCATCCCTAGTAGAAATAGCATAATGACATGACGGAACAGAAAAAGATGTTCTTCCTGTCCAATAAAGTGTTGTATAGATGAGTGTCCCATTATTATAAAACTTTCATTTCACTCAGTGTCTGTGAAGTGGAGCATGACAACGTCCTACCAGTCGTTGTTTTGGATTCTCATCCACAGATGACTGGATTTTGGCAGAGGAGGGGTGTTTTTATTGTGTGATAACCATAAACAGTACGACACAGCGGTTTACATGCTCATTGTCTAAAAAGTATGACCAGAAATCAATAAATATTCAGAAACAGTGTAGGACGTTATTATGCTCAAACGGTGGGAAACTCTCTATATTCGTACAGTGTGCACATGTCAAAGCTTGTGGCATATAAATGCGCACATCAATCTGATCACTTCATTTTGCATTCATGTAAACACTACATTCAGATACATCAATCGGAATGAATTCAGTCCGACTGAAACAAAAGATGTTCATGTAAACATAGCCTGTGTGACCATTTGGAATAAATGTTTCAACACCTTGTTAAAGACGCAGATGTCAAGATCTGACATAATCCTTTTTTTTTTTTTGGATATCAAACCTGTTTGTCCACTGCACTGGACAGTCCTTTCTGATCGATCACTCTTTTCGTCAGTAGTGAATGCATTTCTTGGAGCAGCAGGAAGGCTCACATAACCACAGGAGCCTAAATGATTCCTGGTCCAATGTTCCCTGTCTTCCAGAAGATCAACTTGTGGTGCTTTTTCACTGCATGATATGGCACGGTAAGACATGGCACGTTACCACTATTTCCATAATGTGACGTGTAAATCCTGCTGATCACTGATTTGCCGGAGAGATAAGTCACTGCATGCATCATTGAACTTGCAATACGAGACCTGCTAAATTTAAATCAAAGTGTACCAGCAACCATCATTGTGGGCAGTATGGTGCTCACCTAACTTTATAAATTATAAGCCTTTCCCTCAAAAGTTAAAGTTTGTTTGAAAGGCTTCAAAAGCCTCACAAGGCTTCAAAAATAGGACTATACTTCCATTATGTGAGATACAATTGTGCAGTCACCATCTCTTCAACTGCGGGTTATTTTTAAATATATAGCTTGTTCAGGGCGATGTCTGTGTAATGGGACATGCCCCATTGCAATCCATTGTTGTCAAATTTCAGGTAAAGAAGAAGATGACAACATGGACCAGTCCTCAAACAGCAACAGAGTGACCATTACATTGCCATCAAGATCGGACATCACAGAACCTCAGGATTCTGGGTTGAGAGGACAACACAAGGTCGGCCTGGTGTTATTTCATCCTCTGACTGCTCTAGTGTAATCACTCATTCTCACTTTCCTTGATCATGTGGCCCCCTGAACTGAAGAGCTCAGATTTCAGAACGAGTGAGGGATGCCCATGCCATGCCTGTCTTGTGAAAAAAGTGAGTCGAGAACACAAGACTCTGCCAGAATGCCTCAGTGTGGTCCTTGTCCTGGCATTCAAAGCAGCTTGAATGTCCATCCGAGTGAGAGATGAAGGAGGATAGGGTGGAAAATACTAAGCCATGATGGACACAGGTCAGAGACATGTTCTGAGGAATCCAAACAATGCTTATATGAATGTTAAAATAAAGTGATTGGATATATGTATGCATTTATATGTTACAAGCTTCCAGTTGGATAATACCAATCTTCCAGCTTATTTTCTTTGTTTTAAAAGACAGATCTAATATTTAGCGATTTCAGGTCCTAATTAGGACATGATGAGCACACCAAGTTTTGTGCCATGCTACTTTTATTTATCAAGCAATAAAAATGCTTTATATTATGTGCAAAAAAAGGTTAAAATCACATTTCATTGTAACATTGCAATCTAAAAACAAAAATAAGGCTTTTTAAATGGCAGTTAAACTCACTAAATTAAAAATGAAAATAAATGCGAACAAAAGTACAGAGTTTTGTTATGTGTTTTGATTACTCCATTACAGTCACTTTACAGTCAGTGTTATCATAAAATATAGTTACTTGTAGGTTAATTCTACAACACCTTGAGAGTCCAACTACAAATATTTCAGCAAAATGTATATGTTAGTTAGAATTATTGAACTCCTATTTAACTAAGCTCTGTCTTTTTGGCGTGCATGTGCGCTGAGGCACTCGTTCACTGAAGTCTGTGAAGATCAGCGGAGAATTACAAAAGAGAAAGCTCATGCACTTCTGACAGCAAAAAAAAAAAAAAAGTATTTTCTCAAATTTACAGATGGAGAATCTACCGGTGAAATGTAAGTTATGCATTAAGGAAGACAGCACATCTCAAACACGTTAAACAGCGCGAGGAGCCTAGTGTCTCTGTCAGCTGCACCTGCAGCCTTTCTGTCAGAGTATATGATGGGCCGAGCCTCTTAAACTAATATGCAAAACTATAAAATGTCTCACCAGTTTTTAAAGGCCTTAATATGAAGCTTGTCACATATTTAAAACAAATTAGATAACCCACTTTCTCTGCAGCAGCTCAGTCGGTGTCCTCAGCTATATTTTCAGATGCGCTTGCATCAAACTGCTGTATATCGAAATAAACGGTATTGCCTCATATCGAATCGGTTATAAAGAGCCCTAGCTCCCTTTATAATCACTGAAGCTGTGAAATGTACTGAAAAAAACAACGAACCACAGATAAAATGTAAATAAGAGTATATACATCATATCATACCTGCACTTCATTGTTTAGGATGAGAGAATTCGCGAGCAAGAAGATTACAGACTTATCAAAATGCATCTGGCAATTGCATTCATACGCTTAACAGTTACAATACTTAAAGCTGCAAAAATAATGTGTTAAACAATCTTTTTTTACCCCTTTATCTTGAATTTGTGGACTGCTTTTGTTAATTTGGTGGCATTTTAACCACAAGCCCGTCAATTTCCAATACTGCTATCTGTAGTATCGGAGTACTATATTTTCTAATTTAATTTAATCAATGACTTTCATAATAATAAAAAAAACTGCGTTAATGTGCAATAAAGTAATCATTGCATTAATCAATTAATGCGTTAATGTGATAACACGTTAACTTGCCCAGCCCTATTTAAGAGGCATTCTTTCAGGCATTCTTTACGATAAATTTTTATGGAAAATACTGTTAATTGAGTCAAAAACCAATGCAATCATATCCTCGCACACTTTACACACAGTGTTCTGTGTGAACCTCAATGAAAAATGAGTACTGCATTTCACTTTTTATATTTGCAAAACTAATTTAAAGTTGAAGTGCGCTGTTTTGTTTTTCAAAGAGTGTTTTTTTTTACCCTATTTTAATATGCGAAACCATTAACACTGAACCATTTGTGGTTTTATTTTCCTGAAAAGTTTAAACACAGTGGTGCTATCAAAACAATACTCTGTTTACATAAGCATTTCAACAAGAGGTTGCACTACAAATACTAATTACGCATCACATTGACAGGCTGGATTGTACATTATCCGATGTGCTCTACTTTTTTCCCATTAGTTAAATATTCAGTCAGTAATGCTCAGTGTATGTACTCAGTCAAATGACAAGAAATGTTGCGGCAGGACTTTTTTTCAGCATTAGCATGTGCTGTGACATGGCTTCTTGCTCATTTTCTTTCTTCTTCTTTTTTTATTGCATTGTTCAAAAATATCAGATACCGCTGTCTTGTAATTTCCTGACTTAATATCCCTTTAAAAATACTCTACTGGACTTCACATCTTTCCCCTGCTCTCCTCTGAGACATAATTGAAAAACTCTATGTGTGTCGACAATACAGAACCAACATTTCAGTGTCCTGTTTGCTGTTTTGTGACAGAATTTTCCTACATCAACAGGTAATTTCCTCTGTGACATTCCCATTACTGGTGAGGATCTATTCACATCTCTGTGCTTCTAGAATAAACATCCTTCACCTCTCCGATTAGTTTCAATTTGCATATTACATTACTCCCACAACAGTCTGGGAGGGCCAAGACTTCAATCCTCTGATCTGAGAGTATTGGGCAATTCATTTGCAAAGGATCAAGAAAAATCTATCACTTTAGTTACCATTACAACAGTGAAGATCCTTCTCTTTACTTTCTAAATAATTCAAAATGCTTATGATCAAGGTTATTCCTTTATCCAATTTTAGCCATGCTGATGTATCCTTGATTGCTATATAATCTAATTATCATGGCCGGCATATCTGTCTTTTCCATCTTATCACCTATGCCCTCTTATTTAAATATTAGCACCGATTTAGCACAAATGTAGTCTTCAATAAGGTCATTTGAAAAGCTGTGTGTTCTATATATTAGGCATTTTACTATACAGTTGTTACTATAGCAACAAGAAAATAAGACAGACAGACAAAGCTCTATGATCCAAGCAGCAGAAGATGACAAGCTCTCTAAAAGCATCACTAGGAGGGGGTGATGCTGGGGTATATATATATTGCTAGGAATGGATATGTTAGGTTGATGTTAGGCTTCATATGGATGTTTGGGTCGATTGTGTTGAGGCATCTGAATAGGCAATTGTGAGAGAAGGAGAATGAACATGAACATGAGAGAGAGGATGTGAAATAAATGAGGGGAAAGAGAAAGACAGAGAAAAAAGAAAGAATGCACCGTGATTAAAGGGAAGGCACAACAAATCACAGAATGGTTAGGTTGTAACCTGCTGTTCACTTCAGGAAGATACAGCTCTGATGCTAACTACCAATCAATATCTAATGACCACATTGTGGGTCTAAGCAAGTCATGACACACCACCTTATGTTAATCACCGTATATTATGTGCAGTTAACTAAAATAACGGTCTAAACAAGCCGTGTGCATGGCCAAAAAGTAGGCACGCTCAATGACATCGTGTCTCTGAGCTCCACAAGCCAAACTGTGAGGTCTGCCGGTAACGACCACTTGTTTTTCCTGTCTCAGCGTCTACCAGACACCTCAGAGACATCTCCAATGCTGCAAAAATAGGCAAGATACTTGATATTCTCCCAGCTAACCACTGCAGAGATGGTCATTTTTTTTAAAAACTGTTGTGCAAGCCTGCCACTGTCTGAAAGACTCAGGGCTGAGGGGAAAGAAAAGCACTGCTTTCAGCCTGAGAGAAGGTGTTACGATGCTTTATTATTCTACAACACGTCTCCTCGATTCATATCTCTTCATTTTTGCTTTGTTTGCTCTGCTGTTCAGGAAGTACAGCGAGAGCACTCAATTGATGTGGTCCGAGGAAGGCAAGCTTCCTGCGGGAAAACACAAGGATAATTTCCCTTTATACAACCATTGATAGTACACTCCACACACCACATGACCCATGAATCCTTCCTGTTCTCTACAATCCTCTAAATCTATTCTTCATCTCCTCACTCTTGTTTTACAATTAAGTGCTCTTACAGTAGAAGTCTTTGTCTATCCATTAATGCATGAATCTTCAGGCAAGGGAATGCGAGACAGAAAAAAGGACATCGGTATGGAGAAAAAACATGGTTGTGGAAGGAAGTGGTAGCTTTTTTGGACATGTATATAAACAAACACTCTAAAATTTTATTCGGCCAGAAGTTGTCAAGAGGACTTCATTTCCACAGCTTACCCTGGTACAAGCTCTATTTAAGCAATTCACACCCTTAAAATCATCCTGGATGTTTCCTTCCTGGAAGTGTGAATTTGGGCCAAAAGAAAAATGTGATAATGGCGCGAAACATCACAAAACTGATCTGAAAGCAAACATATTCAGTAGGGAGCATCAACTATTTGTAATGTTACACCAAATGAATAAAGGGATGCAGGAATGAGTCCTAAAACCCACCAACGTGCATTGCATTTTTGAACTGCCATTTTCAATATCCCCAAAGTTATTGGGTTTTTGGTTAAATTCCTGAATTAAAGCCTATAGTTAACACAAGCTCAAGATATTTGTTTTTTCTACGACACAAAAAACATGAACGTGTGATTTCTTAAGCTTTTACCATCTTAAAAAAGAAAGGTTTTAATAAGTGTTTAAATGGGATTACAGAGGTTATAATAATAAAACATTTATAAGGAACCACAAACTTGTTGGTCACAGAGTTTAGTTTCCACAAAAAAAAATATTATTGGTATTTGTCGACACAACCTCGGTAATGGTAACTTCCAGGTTTGTCTGCAAAATTACTCAGTAAGCAATGGGTAGCACTTTATTTTACAGTCCTGCTCCGCATGTACACTAGGGATGCACCGATCATGATTTTTCATGGCCGATTCCGATTTTTTACAAGCAAACTGGCCGATTCCGATTCCGATACCGATACCGATTTCCGATTTTTTTTAAAAATCTTTTAAGCAACAAACAAGAAAGAAGGAAAGTGTGCATAAACAAGATATTTGGTATTTAATAGGCCAAACTTGCTTTTGGCTAATGAAAAAAATAACTGCAACCATCTGAAATTAAAGGCAGTTACTGCACAACAAGTAGCCTACATTCAATACAAACACAGATGGTACAGACATCAGCATTTAGCTTTTGTTTTTGAATTGGGTTGAAACTACAGAGAACTTTAGAGGCTTTAAATATAAAGATCAACTGTAACCATGTGAAATTAAAGGCAACAACTGCATAGTTCTACAATCCAAACAACACAATCAACACACATTCAGTAAGAGCTTTCTTAATCAGCATTCAGTATTTTAGTTTTTAAATTTGGTTTTAAATAAAAAAAGCTCTTTACCAGTGAGACTAAATAAAAGTATTCTATATAAATACATTTTCCAAAATGTTAAAATCAAATAATGTTGGTACAAATAAAACAAAGATGCAAAGTGTTTCATTCATCCAATAAAAAAAAAAATAAAAGTTAGGGTAATGATTCACATCTATATTTTTTGACTTGAGCCAGTGAAAAATAAATAACTTATTGTCTCAAGTAAAAAAAAAAATATATATATATATATAGATGTGAATCATTACCCTAAATTGTTTTAATTGAATGAATGAAACACTTTTTTTTTCAGTGTACTACAGCAGGTGATTTTTAAATTAAATTAAGTCTATGTAATTTTAAGGTAAAATAAAAAAAATAATCATCCTAAAGCAGAACTGACGTTTATTTCTGGCTTTTCAAACGTGTATGCAAGTTCTAATAAAAAAAAAAAAAAAAAAACATTTCACTTTTGTCAGTTTAGTACGTTTCATTTCTCATCTAACACGTGAGAAGTTGATCTGAACATCTCTTCATGGTCTACTCGTGTTCAGGGCGCGGACCGGTACAGTAGACGCTCGCGCAGCTTCAGTGCGTGCAGGAAAGGCTCTTATTTGTGCGTCAGTACACCAACGGCTGATCGCTTCCTGCTATCTGTGCCTCAGACATGAAGCTCTGCATTTCCAGTACTGATCGGCTGCCCGTGTCCTGCGCACAGATTTCGAAATACTCTTCCACACAAATGACATAGCGAACGATTACAATGTAGTCTGTGCACGCGAGCGAACTTCCGGAAAAATCGGCCGATTACCGATCGCGTTTTTTAAGCAAAAACCGTCCGGTTCCGATTTATGGCCGGTCAACCGGTGCATCCCTAATGTACACACCATGAACTTACTATAGTAATTACAATACCCGAGTAAAATCTAGGTACTAACCCTGTACCTGCCCCTAAACCCAACATTAAGCCATGTAATTACCTTATATTCCTTAAATTACTTATCCTTGGTAGCTACACTACAAGCGCACTCACTGTAAAACAAAGTCCTACCAAAGTTTTAAACCACAGAATAAATTTTCTAAAGACTTTAACAGAGTGCATCATCACTTTACAGTCCTTGGGAGCTGGTATAATGGCAAGGGCAGGGAATCACTGCTTACATTCTGTATTCTTCACTGCGTGTCAAACATATACACTTCCGTCCTGAAACTATTGGTCCGAAACTGTGCGCGCTGCAGCATTACAAATGGACGTGTCTCTGTTACACAATCATATTGATCGGTGAGACGAGACAAGTGCTTTATAAGAGCACAACCTCATGGACTCCTTCTAGCAGGATTTGGCTTTACATCTCCATTCAGAAAAAATCTGTAATTTGTTTCAGAGCAATAATGTTTGGATGAAGGGTGAAGGAAGTCTATGTGATATAAAGTCATAATTAAAAGTGAGGGGCTTGCAGTCTTAAAACGGTGTTATATATTTGTTTTATTTAATACACAGCTGAAGTCTAAATTTAATTTGTTAAATTACCATTGTAGGCATATTACCGGCTCAGTCCTCTTGAGTAACCCAAGGTTAAGCTTCTTGATCATGGACACAATGGCATATTTTAAGGATCAACCCTTGCAGGATTTAAACTACCACCCTACAGCTACCACATGTGATCTTTGACACCTACAATACTCCAACCTCAACATCTTTACACCAGCATTTTCTCAGGAAATAAGAGTCTCACAGAATCATGGTGTATGACCATCCCCAGGCATCAGACAACAGATGAAGTCAATGATGATTTGGGGTTGGGGTTAGCCAAGTCCAGTGAGACAAACAAAATCTACCTGCCACCAGCCAATGTCCAATATTATAAAAGCCAAAGGTGCATCCGTTACCATTTTGTTACCTGAGTGCGGAGGATTTCTCCTTTGGTAAGCTGCATGTCTCCCGTCAGCTCCTTGACAGCGATGCCCAGAGGCTCCAATCGCTTACTGAAGTAATTAGTCATCTCAGCAGCCAGGGCCTTCATCGGAGCCACGTATACAATCTATAGAGGCAGGAAAGAGAGACAGGACATGCTCATGATAAATGAGAAAACACCACAGTACCATTTGTTCCCTGGCAACCAATACAAATAACAATTTACAAAGAAATATGAAGCTGGCTGCTTAAAGTAAGAGTTTAATAGTGATGTATGAAGACTGTCGATCATTGTTGACGCTGGCATGCACGTGTGAAAATGCACTTCACGAGACAATGCATCCGTTTACATCTCCAAACTACGATAAAACTTCTTGACACATATTTAATGCTCAAGTCTATCCTTGCTTGACATAAACTAAACAAACGCATCCAATCGGGTCATTTTGTACCAGAGGCATATGGACTGGTGCGGAAATGAGTTATTGGCTGCCAGAAAGCCAACAGCTCATTCAACAATATTGTCTCTATGACTGTCTGTTTACCTTAAACTGGTCCTTGCGGATGACTCCCCCAGGCTGCAGGTGTTGGCGGATCTCGTGTAGGACGGTGAGCATGGCAATGTTGGTTTTGCCGGCACCGGTGGGGGCACAGATGAGCAGGTTTTCATTGGTATTGTAGGCCGTCTCGAACACTATAGACTGAATTCTGTTCAACCGCTTCATGCCCTTGAACACCAACTGGCCAATCTGCAAAAACACAAGGAACATTTCAATGGCCCATTGGCAACAAGATTTTGATGTGGAAATCTGGAAATGGCATGAACCTGTTCAAGGCAAGATACTGAAGATGAGTTTATGTGTAGCAGATGTGGTGTAGCCACATGTGTGATGGAGACACATACGGTCAAAATGACAAGACACCAGAGGCCAAAACGTAATGAAGCCATTTTAATACACAGCTAATGAGAGACTCCGATCGCCCACAAGGCAATCATCCGTGACTTTATCTAAATTAATCAATCATTGTAAGCCAGAGTCAAAGGATACTGAACCCCAAAGCAGTGCTGGCTGAAAACGAGAAGCTTTGCTGATGCTGTCAGATCAAGTGCTTCTCCATTAGATACTGTTGGGACTTCAATACCTTTAAGTATTGCTGAGTGTATACAGAGGGCTCGGAGGGCTCAAACATTAAAACCTTGCAAAAGACCACCAGTACTATAGAGTGGACTATGAACATCTCACTGGGGGTGACAGCCATCCATCTCAACAAAGTTCTGATGAGAGATGAAAAGCCACCTAGTACTTTATGGATACTGCTGAGTACAGTTATTTTCACTACAGCTGTCATTAAAGTGGGGCGGCATTGTACAAGCTTATTAGATCAAAAGGCACATTTAGTCAAACAAATCTAGAACGGTTCTAATTATTTGTCTCTTTCTATCTACCATCTCCAGGTTTTTTCATCCCTCATTCCTGTGTCTGTGTCTTGGATCAGGGGATCGGGATTCATTAGCAATGCTATCAGTCTCTTGTTTTACCTTTCTGCTATGGCATGCTTTAAAAGAAAAACTATTAGGCCGAGAGAGTTATTATAGGGCTCAGATTTGATTCAAAGTCAAGCTGATTTCAAAGCCAAACAGAAAGGATAATTAATAGCTGAATGACGCTTCGAAGCACAGCTGTAAAGATCTGACTGCATACAGATTTTCTGGGCAGAAGAGCTTAGGAATGTTATGCAGTTGTGAACTTCATCATTACAACAGAGATTTGTTGTCTTGTGGGCTTGTGCTTATGTAAGAAGTCCGCACCCACTTTTGACTGAACTGGTCAAGGATGTGAAGGCTTTAAGCTCAAGTTCACTGTTAGGAACCTATTGATGCATTTAAATTGCAAAACACCATTAAAAGTTAATTACTTTTTTTTCAAATCTAATGATAATTGGTATTAACCAACTGTTGATTTGGGCGTTCTTTTTAGGTAGTGCCTCAAAAACAATATATATATATATTTTTTTTTTTTTGAGTTGCTACCTAAAAAGAACGCCCAAATCAACAGTTTCACAAAAAGAACATCCAAATCAGTCAGTTTCAGTTCAGTTCCTGCCTTAAAAAGAAGATGCCTAAGTAGGCAGTAGATGGGCGAAGCAGCTCACAAGGTTCTGAAACAGACCTCATCTTCATCAGCTTTAATGGCTCAAATGGATCCAATTACCAAGAAGAAGGGGGGAAAAATATCCGAAAGCTTTTTTCGCTTCATTGGTGATGGGTGTTTCCATATAACATCACCTTCAGCTGCGTGCCATGTGTTTTCTGAGAAAACAGGAGAAGTAGTTGTATTCCTCTATGCCACCCGTCAGGATGGCAACATCAACCCCAGCCAGTCTGACCCATTATATTCCCAGGGTGGGTCTTCAGAGGACCAACTTATAAATATTCATAAGTAATTAAGAGCTCTCTTCCTATCCCACTGAACGGTTGTATCACCATGGTAACCAAACTGCAGCACTTGTTTTAAGAGTCCCCTTCATTTTGATTTATCAGCTTTGTCTGTAAAGGACTGCCAGTGTCCCCACACACCCTTAAGCATGCAAATGAATGCAAATGTATGCATGCCCCAAAATTCACCTCAAAGTAATGTGCATATGTAGCAAATATGGAGTTGCCGTTACTTAATGATCTCGCAAAATGTCTCGCATTCGGTTATTTTCTTTTGAAGCGCATTCAGTGTTGTGATGAATGCTCATTAAACGACATGAAAACATGACGTGGGTCAGGGTGGTCCCCCGCGTGCTATTGTACACTCCGCACACCAATGTAGCCCTCAGGTAATCCATCAGTCAACCCATATAGTGCACGGCACGTTTTAAAACTAGTCACAAACTCGCAGTGAGCTGTACGTCAAAGGAGGGTTTTCAATCTCTCTTTACTGGCTGCAGAAATAGCAGCAGTAAACGGGACTTTTCATCACAGTGTGTGAGTGGAATGATTGCCACACTGGAGGCCCATTTCAGCTCGTTGAGTTTTAGGCTCGGGGGTAAATCTAACACCAGGCTCACACCAGGCTCCCATTCAAAACCTCAAGTGGCTAAAATCATTTGCACCTGAAAGCACAATCTCATCTTTGCTCCTTAAAATATTTTACTCCTTAAAAAGGCTCATGCTTTTTCCTTTTTCATATGGTGCACTGATGAATCATATTCAAAAACATCAAGTTGTAACTGGACCTAAGCACTTAAATCCCCTTGGACTGGAACTGGTTTACATCACCAAAGTGTGAGCTCAGGATTAGAATAAATTTTGTTGTAATAGGGGACTGCTTTCAACACCTCACCTACAACTTGCACTCACCAAAAACTGATGAAAAAAAAACTGCATGCTAAAGATTAATCAAAATGAATTTATTTATTTTTTTTAAACCTACTGGTCTAGTCTAAGTGGACGACACCAAATACAGGTGTAAATGGTGAATTTCAGCGAAATTCAAACTTCACTGTGTTGAACGAGAAGGTCAAAATTGCTGGTTTTATTTATTATTTTCATTTGCTTCCTTTCCCAATCACCCATAAAATGAATGGTGCTTAATAGATGTTGTAAATGTTGGTGGGTCATCATCCATCCTTAACTTCCGGACATCAATGAAATCAATGTTTGCATTCCAGCTCCAATAAAAGCTCTTTCTCCAACAATTGAGGAAGTTTCCAGTTCTGAAAGTATTCATAGTACATGTTATTTTTTGTTTTTGTTTGTTTGTTTTTATCTCCAAAGATCTCACAATTGACATGACCCTTTAAAACTAATTATATATACTTCTTGTATATATACTTCTATTAGCTTCTTGTATACTTTATTTTTGTACTTGTTCCATCAAAATGTACCAATCACACATACTGCAGCGATGGCATGGTTTCCAGGACAGCGATTCATTCGACTCCTACACCAACTAGTGCTCAAGTTGTTCACAGTCTGTGCCCAGAGCACCCTTAACACTTTCATTCTGACGGTTTTACAGCGTTTCTTCGCACTGCCGGCGAGCAAAACCAATATCAGCGGGGAGCCAGCAATTCACTTGACCACGTTTCCTTCTCTCTAACGCAGGGAACAAAAGCACATTTCTTTCGGTTCGCTAAATATATCTGGAGATATTATGATGATATAATCAAAGGAGTGAAAGTGGATAAAAGTTGTCTTTACAGGACATATGGCGAGTGCATGGTGCTAAGTACCAGCTCTAAAACTGTAGGAGATCTGACCACCTGTACGTGGGGGGAGGAGAGAGTCCACAGTGAGTCCGATAGATCCTGACAGTCTAATTAACGCTGTGGATGAAGGGCCCTCGGCCATATGTGCTGACTGGGTGAGCTGGGAACAGCAGAAACTCACCCGTGACTTTAAACACACTAATTGGACCAACATAGCCCCCAGCAAACATTCCACAGCAACATCTAAATACCTGTACCGGTTGGCTTGGATTTAAAAAAGCTGAGAGTAAAAAATGCACAGTGCTCAGTAGAAAGGCAGCAAGAGCCTTGCTTAACTTCAAGTCTGTGTTTATGCGTGCAAACGTGTGCACAATATTGTTGAAGCTGCCACAATAATTAAATTCACAGCGCTGGTAATAGAAAGCTAAAAGATATCATTGTCATTTGCACGCTATCCTTTTAATTACTTTTTGGTTCCATTTCATTCCATTTGAACTGACAGCATGATCAAGTTTGAATTGTTAGTTTTAGCAAACGGCTTATCTGCCCGCCTCGAGCACAAAATTACCCGCTCCAGAGATACAAACACAAACACACACATACACACACACATTCAAAAGGATCTGGAAAATGACAGGTGCAGCACCAGCAAATAGGAGGGCCATTTATTTCTCTTATCCTGCTGGAAGAGCTACAGAGAATCATAGAGGTTAAGAAAAAGGATGAAGGAACTCTTCTCAAGAACCTGAAGCTCCGCCCATTAAAAACTGATCTCTAACGCAATACCAGGAATCATGGGGGATTAATCAGCGATGTTTCTCTGTTTCAGTGTGTACTATGAGCAGACTGCAAACTCCAGAGCCGAGACGTTTACCATTCCACACAGCTAATGAAGAAAACACTCGTAACCTGACTCACATCACTGAAGATATCTGTAATCCACTGCGTATTCAAAAAATAGCTGCAAATATAGTCGCAAGAAATAATAATTGGTGTCTGAGCACAAACAGCTCATGCAGATGAGGAGATGATACAATCTCCACGTACTTTTCCAATTATTATGAATCTATAGATATTGTAAATTAGGGTTTGATGAAGCTCACAAAAATACATGCTAGCTCCAGAAGAGACAACTGACTTCACAAAGTCAGGAAATATTTAGCCATTTGCATTGATGTAAAATTAATAATCTAATATTATATAATATTATATAATGCTATTATTTTAAGTGGCATGCAGAAGACTGGACTAATACAATACTTATCACCAAAACTTTAACCTTATTCTTTTATTTTGCTTTGCAAGCACTGTTATTTCCTTCAGAAATGTAAATCTAGTTATTATTTTCCATTTTAAGCATGACACTGGATATTCATTACAAAAGCATAATTTGTTAGTATTCTCATTTGAGAGCATATATATGAAAATGAAGTAAACGACAGCACAGCTGCACAAAATTAAGACATGTATTTATATATTTATATATTAGGGCCGGGACTTTAACGCGTTAATTGAGATTAATTAATTACACAAAAATAACGCGTTAACTAAGATTAATTAATTACAGGATTTAATAACATTAATTTAATAACTTATTTTTGCACCGCGGAACGTTTCTCACTGGATGAGTTTCGGCGGACCGATTATACTGGAGCACCAACTAGCGTTCGCACATCACCGCAGCAGCACATCGAGCCTCAAGTATAACCTCAACGCAAAACATATAGCAGCTAGCGTGGACTTTACACTTTATGTTGAACTATGTATTATTTTGTTGGTGCAACAGTTTATGTTGAACTCTTTATTGTTTTGGCCAAGGTTATTGAGAGTTGGACTTAGTATGTTATGGCCTCTGAAGCAACAGAGAGATGTTTTCTAATAGTCAGTGTTTCCAATGTTCTGAATGTAATTGACAGTATTGTGTTTTACTTAAAAAAACACTTTACAGAAGGTTCCAGCACCTATAAGCTTCCTGAATTTCTGAAATGTACTATTTCTAAATTGTTTCTAAATATGCTATTGCTACACTTCATGGCAAAAATTGCACTGGTCTGCTAGACTTGGTTGAACAAAAATAAACAATATTTTGTTGCTTAAGCTTATGCATTTAGTCGTTAATCAATGGTATACTATAAATCCATGTGAAAAAAATACTTCTCACTGTTCTCAGGTCAAATATTTATCTGCGATTAAAATGTGATTAATTTCAATTAATTACTTACAAAGCCTCTAATTAATTATATTAATTTTTTTAATCGAGTCCCGGCCCTAATATATATATATATATATATATATATATATATATATATATATATATATATATATATATATATATATATATATATATATATATATATATTCACAAAGAGCATCTGTGTTAATTTTGGTTTTCACAGCATTACTGGGAAAAACAAGCTGGAGATAAAACATTCAATTTGCAAACAATGACATTTGAAAGTCAGCTATCATAAAAAATGTACTGCAGTCAAATGAAAGAGAATAAATCACTACACAGTCAAGGTTAGAATCATAATGGTTTATGCATCACAAGATATAAGGAGGATTCGTAGTACTTGCCATAGTAAAATCTGTGTTAAGTAATAATGCCACATATCTCTTTTAGTCTTTCTCTATGGAGCACAGCATTTGCTTATATCGCTGCTTATTATTTTAGTGAATTTCTTGCAATAATCAAAGAGAGAAAATTTATTAAATCCCAACATCTACTAAAATTAGAGCTAAAATGCTAATTTATTTCTATTTATTTCTAACATCGTCATGTTATTAAAATGTTAGTGGGTGATACAAATACCAGTGTAATGTTGAAATATATGTGATAGCACAGGAGAAATAAATAAATGGGTACATAAACAATAATGGGCTAAAATGTCCATATAATTAGTAATAACTGAAATAAAAACAACTTTCTTAATTATAATTAATTATTATTCAATTTGGTAAACACCGCTTCGAGCTTTCATGTAATTATTCAAGTAAACAAAATAATTAAAAGTAATGAGGGGTTTTCTTTTTCCAGTCAATGTTGTTTGTTTATGCAAATGATAGAAATGCAAAACCAGATATTTTAGTATGCACAGATTTTCAAACCCTTGTGTGTAAATGAACAGCCAATAGGCATAAAAGGTTTTCTATTTTTAGTTGAAATTTGTGTTGGTATAAATGGTGTAAATACATTATTTTTTTTTATTAAATAATACTAATGTTCAATTTTCATTAAAGTTTAATTTAAATTTAAATTGAATTTATTTAGAAATAATCTGACGAGTTAAATAGTAATATTTTACCTACAGACAGACTCATTAAAAAGACTTTCGCTGAACAATCTTAAGGTGAAACAAACGGCATTGCTATTAGCAACATTACATGCCAAGGTAAACAAACGTTTGTATCACTTCCACCAATAACAGCATTACATGTCATCGCTATGAAACAACGTTCTGATGTAGAGAAGTGCGGATGTGTTTTGATTTTCTCTCATTGTGGAGGCAGCTCTCGTATATTTCTTTCATAAATTAGAAATGCTGTAACCGTGCGAGTACAGCAAACAGCATCGCTTGAGATTCATTAGTCAAAAGGCTTCCTAATAAATTCCCCACTTTTAATGTTTCACACGTTGAGCGGCCGTGTCTCTGTTGCCCATTATGGCTTTCAATAAATGACAATCGTGCAGCACTTAAAAAAAAAAAAACAGACAAGTTTCCAGGCCAGCTGCTCAAAAGACCCTAATAGCACATAAAGATGTATTAGTCGTTTCACGCCACTGTTTTCTAAAAGGAAAGCACTTTGTTTCTGAGTTGCGGAGGCTTTAATTAATGAATAGAGGCACTTCTCCACTCCCACTAATTCACACCGCTTATATCAATCTCTGTCGCTCGCTCCAGACACGAAGAGTGATCCGTTCACCCTGCAGACACGAGTGCCACAAAATCAAACCCAAAAGACAAGGGGATTGTGATGAAACACGTTTGGAACCGTACTAGTTCTGTGCTTGAGATTCACTTTACCTGTGATGTATAGTTCTGTAGTCTCTTAAAGAACAAAAACACAAACAAAAGGAAAAAAGTGCAAAAAGAATACACAGCCAAATTTAGGACAAAAGGTGCATCATTGATTATGCCGTGAAGCTTGGCGCTTTAATTAATGGTTTCCTGAAAGAGAGGAAACACGACGCTGGAAATGAGCCCCACAGGGGCCAGAAAATAAATCTGTGCTGTCCATTCTTATATTTACCCTCTTCTGCTGGCTCTTCTCTGAATCACACAAACACAATCCCTCAGTTCGAGCTGATTCCAGATCACGTCCTCTGTGTTATCCACACATGAAATGAGCCATGATCTGAGATCTTGTGACGTGATAACAACGGAGATGGGACATTTCATCTGCTTTCACTTTTCAACTGCTTCTTCAAGTGGCCGACAGGGGGCAAGTCAAGCTCATTTTTGTCTCCGTTAGGGCAGAAGTTTGACCCCTCCTGCTTTTAAACACTGCTTCAGAGCAGTTATTACGCTTGACACCAGTGGCAGCCGCTAAAAGCTGCAGCTTCCAGCCACGTCTGCTATTCCACAAACACCTGCAGGCCATTTAGTGGACTTGGAAACAAACAGGAAGACAAACGTAAATGTCTGAATATGGAAAAGATGCTTCTGTCTGTGAAGATTAAAATGCTGAGAGCTTTGATAGATTCGTTCAGATCTACAGTATGTTGTATTACATTCCAAATGTGTTCGGAAGAGGAAAGCCTTGCTGAAAAGACATGATTTAAACTGAAAATGAAATGTTTTTTAATAAATCCGATAATGGATTGTTCATTTGTTTTTTCAAGCATACTTGTGACAAAACAGACAAGGTCCTTGAGTCACCACAGATGAGTTATTCTCCATCTCTGTGAAACTGCACTCGTCACAAAAGCAGGTGCTGGAACATTGTGATTCTGTGCATCGTAGTTTTCTTTTGGTGACTTATTTTTTAGTTTGGGGTCACAATTTAACTAGAAGAATCAACCCAATATGATGAGTTAAACTTGCTGGGTGTATGCTGTCCTATATTTTAAAGGGGGGGTGAAATGCTATTTCATGCATACTGAGTTTTTTACACTGTTAAAGAGTTGGATTCCCATGCTAAACATGGACAAAGTTTCAAAAATTAAGTTGTACGTTTGAAGGAGTATTTTTGTTTCCAAAATACTCCTTCTGGTTTGTCACAAGTTTCGGAAAGTTTTTTTCGAGTATGAGTCTGTGTGACGTTAGATGGAGCGGAATTTCCTTATATGGGTCCTGAGGCACTTCTGCCGGAAGAGCGCGCACTCCCGTAGGCTGAGCACAAACATTTCACTGATCAGAGCGATTCACTGATCAGAGCGAGAGCGTCGCGAAAAGTCACAAAAGAAGTGTGTTTTTGGTTGCCAGGGCAAGACAACCCTGCACAGATTACCAAAAAAAAAAACAGCATTAAGGGACCAGTGGATGGAGTTTATTTTTACAGAGCATCAACGGAGTTGTGCAAGTGTTTTTGTTCGTTCCCTTCATTTCGAAGATGCTTGTTTTACAAACAAGGCCCAGTTTGACGACGGATTTGCGTATCATTTATTTCTTAAGGATGATGCAATCCCAAAGAAAAAGGGTCACGATTGTGTGTTGGAACCGCAGGCGGTGAGTAAAACTGCTTCAAATATCTCTGCCTCCTTGTAACTGTGCGTTCACACCGCCGGCGTCGACAGCGTCAAAAAGCGCTCTTGCCGCTCTGCTCACGACGCTGCAGAAAGATTCGTGAGCGCTTAGACGCTCTGACGTAGATCGAATGCTTATTTTGTATTTAAAGTGGCCGCAAAGCAAACAAGCTTGTTGATCTCGTGCAGACTAACCACAAGGAGGGTAACGTTATAAGTTAACCTCATTACATATTGTTGTGGACGAAATATTAAGATCCTTTACTTAAAATTAACAAATCTCAGACACCTTGGTCAACGTATCACTTTTAATTTATTTTTTATGTCCCTGTACGCAAACAGGGACACCTCATAGATTATTGCAAACTTGAAACAGCAATAATCAACCTGTCCTCCATTGTGCTTGGGAACTAATGGTCGGAGCTGCGTTCTCTGGAATCCTCTCAAGCGGTGGACTTCTACGTTCCGATTGGTTGCTGCCCAACCGCGTCATAGCTCATTACCATAAAGTTGCCTTGATTTCAACTCTCCTCGACGCTCTCAACGGCCAAGTCGCGCCGCGCCGCTCCTCGTCGCTGCTCGATGCCAGCTTACATTGAAAATGAATGACTTCCGGCCGCTTTGACGCTCTCAACGCCGGCGGTGTGAACGCACAGTTAGTGTGCCGCCTCCCATCGGAGACCCGGGTTCAAGCCCCGCTCGGGGCGAGTCGTTGCTGCTGCTGCTCTCGTTCAGTTTCAGCCTCGGGATCTGATTCTGGATCATAAATAAACGGCTGAATCTGACTGTTAGCCATGGTTTGTTTTGGATGATGGTTTTTTCCTCACAGTAATGTCACAGTTTCCACATGCTCTCAACGCAAAAGCCTACTGGTGCTCGTGATTCTTTAGCTCCACCCACACGTCACGCCTCCAGCCGGTCGTGTTTTTCCGGGAAAAATCGGTACAGACTATCTTTCTCTTATGAATATAATAAAACTAAAGACTTTTTGGAGTTATGAAGGATGCAGTACTACTCTATAGGTACTCAAGATTAACAGGAGATTGAGTGAAAACGAGCATTTCACCCCCCCTTTAAAAGCAGCCGCGCCCAACTCATATTGGAAATTATTAATATGAACCTAAATAACATATTACCACCCTTCTTACTTATACAGCTTTCAGACAAAGCCAGTTTTAACTATAGGCTCCCAGTATTTTGAGGTTAGCCAATCATCTCTCTATAAACATCTTAAAGGTAAATTAGCAATAACAACCCATTTGATTGTAAAAGTAAGAGAGATGGTGAACGTTTTGTCTGTATTTGGGTCAATAACCCTTGACTAACGTTATTAGTGAGGAAAAGTGTATTAAAAACTGACTGATGAATTAAAGCCCATTAACAGATGAGCCTCACATAACAACAAAGACAACAAAAAACAACCCAGCAGCATGACCAATCAATCTGATTAAACTCAAGACTTCACCCTCGTCGATCTTGTGAATTTGAACACACCTTGTAGCTCAGGCATGACCACACGGCTGTCATACTGACTGACACGCTGATGACTGTAATTAAAGAGACGCACAGTAAAGTCTGTATGCTTTTGAATAAGCCATGGTTATCATGTCCTCTAGCTCTGCAAGGAGGTTGCTGTGCCCTTTCCAGTCAAAATCAAGCTAAACTATGTGCTAAAGTTGGTCTTTGTAGAACTCTCTGATCTGGACTCCTGTAAGGAAGGAAAGGCTTTTACAAGCCAGTCAGGGTTGGATGGACATCATGTCTTTAGTGAGGATGTGAAAAGTACTGTTTCTTTGAAATAAAGTCACTGAAAAAACATCTGGTACCCAAGTGCTGTAAGCATGGTCAAATCACATCTGGTCTGAACGTGACAGTTGTGACAACAATATCTGTTTCTAGGGGTGGGCGATATCTCGATATTTAAAATATATCTCGATATTTTTTTAAAAACGATATGGATTTTGACATATCGTATATATCGATATATTGTTTATATTTAATTTTGATTCCGCCACTTTGCTTGTTTGTCTTCTCTGTGCTGTGCTCGCCCCCGCCTCCTTGCTTTTGTTCCCCCTCCCCTCGCGTTGAACATGGCGTCGTCCACAACCAGCCCGGAGGCTACAGAACTAGTTAAAAAAAAAATTAAAAAAAAACAGGACAACTGGCTCCATTATATGGAGAAACCTCGATTTTAAGTCATTGGGCGAACAGCATGCAGATGTCTACTGTATAATTTCCGCGATGCAGAAAACGCGGAGGGAATCGCGGAATCCTGTCATAAAAACGGAATTTACAGTTTAACATGGAATGTCACAGAATTTGTCAAATTTTGAATGAAGTAATCAAACGTAGGGCATTGCACTCACATCAAATCACAATATGGAGTTATATCAGTAAATATTAAGACGGAACAGTCTATTTAAATATGAATCCTGCACGTTCTGTGTTAATGAATGGTGCAGAAGCACGTCACAAAACATTTCTTCCATGTTTTATTTTTAATAGTAAATCCCCTTTGTTTACCAAAAAATAAAGTTTGCTTAATTTTCAATAATTAAAAGATAAATGAATGTTTTATGTCTTCATTTGATTACCAGAAAAATGTAAATACACAGAATTTCAGGGGGGAAAAAACATTTCATATAAGGCTATTTTAAGAATTTTTTTTTACAAATTAAGTTGTTTTTATGCATTTAAATAATTACACATGCTAAAACACAGAATTAGATAACAATAAAACATATGGTGAAGAAAAAAATAAAACATTTCATAGGGCCCTAAACATGTAATATTTGGCATACTTGTTTTTACAGTAGTTTTGGGGGGTTATTTTTCCTGTAAAGATATCGAGATATATATATATATATATATATATATATATATATATATATATATATATATATATATATATATATATATATATATATATATATATATATATATATATCGTATATCGAGATATAGCAAAATATATTGAGGTATATTTTTTGCTCCATATCGCTCAGCCCTATCTTTTTCCACCAAATATAAATTCTGCTTATATTCAGGAGAAGCAGAAATGTTTTCCTATTGTTTTTTCATTGAGTTGGCTAGTAAGTTATGGATGAATGGTAATAACTGGAGGTGTATTGTATGCTAAAGGAGGGATGTGTTCAGTCTGCTCTTTTCATAAAATTAACTGTACTTCATTCCAATAAGTACTATAAAATTGTTTTAAAATGCACATTTAACTTCCATGCTACTTTTCCAGGTCCTCTGAAGTCATACAATTGGACTGTATGAGGAAATGTATGTCAATATTCATTGAATTGTTCAATAAATGGGAAATTATGCTGAGATAGGGATAGTTTAGGGTTGAGCAATAGTAGCAAAAATCTATAACAAGATATTCCTAAATATGGTTCCTATGATGGCAAATAAGAAAGATTTAATATGCTAATATACAAACATTGGACAACAGAAGATTGGAAAAAGGTTCCTTGGCCTGATGATTTCTGCTGCAAGATCCGGATGGTAGGGTCAGAATTAAGCATGGATCCTTGATTTGTATCAGTGGTTCAGACATGTGGTGGGGATTTATTGGAGTGGGGGATATTTTTGTTTAATCGTTTAAACGCCACAGCCTACCTGACTATTGTTGCTGACCGTGTCCATCCCTTTATAACCAAATTGTACCCATGATATTTGTACCAGTTTATAATTTAATTGGAACATCTTCCATCAGTGCAAAGCGTTTTGAGCTGCTATGTAGCCAGCTGGCTTAAGACAAATTAAGACAGCCCTCCACTCCAACATAACCCACTGCTGCAAAACCATCATATGCTGCATCCGACATCATGTGGAGGAGATTTTAGGCATAATGCCATCAATCAATATAAATAGGAGAAATGAGTGTGATTAGTTGAGAAGAGCTCATGGAGTGTGAACACAAGCATTGATAAATGTCAACAGCTGTAAATAGCAGCCACTGACCTCGTCCAGCTCTGAGATGAGCACTGGTTTCTCCTCAAAGCCAATGGGCATGGGCTCGTTGGGGGGGATCTCAACCTCCTCGTACATCTTGTTATTCTCTCTTTTGATACCCTCAGGCAGCAGCATCTGCCGGCACAGCGGAGAGGACATAATTAGACAAAAACACATACAATTAAACCTTCGTCATGCATTAGCTCACGGCAACCGTCTCCAACCAAACAGTGAAGACCAATGTTAAGGGCTGCGGCCAGCAGTGTGCTTTATTACAGCAGAGATGAACTGAAAAAATCTTCACAAATGTGCTTTAGTTGTAAAATAGCAGTCATAATCCAACTAGCACATTCCTTTGAGTAGTGGAAAGCAGTGGGTTGAGCTGCGGTTGCTATACACTCTTTAATGAAGATCATTTATAGAAATAGGAGAATAAATATCTTTTTTTAGCACGCTGCATTTCCTCCAGCTCCTATAATTGCAACAAATTTTCACCAAACCGAGAGCATATGCCGAAAGAATGTGTCATATTCAGCTGCTGATCACAGAAGACAACTCCACACGTCATCGTATCTGGCAATGCTACTCATCTTAGTCACATATTGTTCAGAGCTAAAACTGTTACTGTGAGCATTCAAATAGTGCTCAATTATTATTAGTGGTGCTCAAAAGTTTGGGGTAGGTAAGAATTTTATTTTTTATGTTTTTGAAGAAAGCCTCTAAAGCTTACAAAGGATGCATTTATTTGATCAAAATACAATAAAAAAAGCTAATTTAATTTCTAAAATCATTTACAATTTAAATTCTTACTACACAATGTATTATACTATTGAATTTTACAATTTAAATATACAATTATACCATTTAAAATAATTAAGTATTTTAAAATGTAATTTATTCTTGTGATGTAATGCTGATTTTTCAACATAATAGAAAGTGTCTTATAATTATTCATATTATTAATGTTGAAAATAGTTGTGCTGCTTATACATTTTTGTTATAAAAAAGCTCTAGGTCGCCCTGGCTCTAAACCACCTGTTCCTCCCCACCCGCAGGAAAAAGATGAGGCCCAAATGAATTCATTTCAATCGCTGGAAGATGGCCTACAGCAGGAATTTTAATTAAGTCTTCATAAAAACTGGATTAAAAACAAAGGCTGTAGGTAATCTAGTGTGTGATGATGTGATATAATTGAGCAGATTGGCATGATGCTGAGTAAACAAAGCACTAGGGAGAGATTTTGTATTTAAGAGCGGAGATTTATTTTTCCTCTGTGTCTTACACATATAAGAGTCAGATTAGTGGCGTGTGTGTGAGCAGCGGGCGAGATTTTACCTTGGCTCCTCCGACGAATGCTGAAGTCTTGATGGCTTCGGCATGAGAATCATAAACGTTAGGGTAACGGATGCGTTCATACTCTCTGTGCCGTCCTAACACTGGAGAACGGCGTGCAGTCAGCAAGGCCTGCTCCCTACATGAACACACAGATTGTCACATCTTCACAAACTTTACAAACAATAGAGATCACCATCAAATGCAGAGCACCATTTTGTCTCAGTTAGCACTGAGGAAAATATGACAGCAGATGCATCTGCTAAAACTGACTAATAACATGTTCTGAGCAGTTTAAAATATTCATCTGTTTTTGAAAGGTGTTACAAATCACACTAAACCCCTAAACAAAAACAAAAAAAAAACTTTTGTAGACGTTAAACCTAAAGTGTCCATGGGACACTATGCACATACTTTAAAATGGTTAAAATCTCTAAAAGTCTATGTTGAATGATAAAGACCCTTTGTTAATAATTCAATTGGAAAAAATGGGCAAAAGTATAAGTACTTAAAGATTAATCAATTAATCGTAAAAAATAATCGTCAGATTAATAGATTATCAAAATAATCGTTAGTTGCAGCCCTAATATAAATACTTGGACTAGTTTTTACACAAAGTGTAAACATTTTTCTAGTTAGACTATAATTCCTGACTAAATATATAATCAAGTGAAACATTATGAAGTTTCAATAACAATATACACTACTATACCATTCAAACACTTGATGTAAATATATATATATAATTTATTTTTTTATTTCCTTGAATCCTTCACAGTAGACTATAAGCTATCAGTCTGGATAAGACGCAAAAAGAGAAGCTATTGGGTACTGGCACGTTGTCTGTGAAACAGCTCTCTGTGAATACAGGAATCCAGCACGTGCACACGCACAGAAAGCTGCTTCAGACCACACCAGTAGAGTAGTACCGAGATCTCTTTTGCGTTTTAATGGACAAAAACACACACAATTATGTTTCTGATGAGTGACCATGTCAAAGTCTTAAATGAGTTAAAAAGTCCTAAATTACTTTAAAGACTTAATGAAGAAGACTGGATGCTTTTCAGTCATACAATTTTAAACATTCAAGTGCTCAATTCAGTACAAGCGCGCTCTCTGTGAAACCCTTTCTGTGAGCTCACACCCAAAGCGTGCACACATAGAGCCACAACTGAGAGGACGTGACTACAGAATGAAGTTGTTTTGTGCCTTATAGAGTGTAAGCGGCCAACTACATACAAAGTCATGTAAAAATGCCGTCTTGATGACTATTCATGTTAACAGTCTATGTATACTAAACACTGTCAGTATTGGGGTGTAACAATTCATCGATATGGACCGATACGTAAAATATCGATATCTGTAGTATAAATAGCCAAAATAGATATATAATAGATTAAAACAGATATATAATATCAAAATATCAATATATATATCTATCGATATACTCCTGTAATGAATCGAATCATATAATTTTTTGAGGTATTGATATCGTATCATATCGTATCGTGACAAACCATCTGATTTACACCCCTTGTCAGTATATAGGCTACTGGCAGAATGTAAACCGTTAAGAAACAAAATTTACGTGGGACAGTTAGATCCGTGCATGAGGACTTAAAGAGACAGCAACCTAAATAAACCTGCTGTAACACAATAATAATATGTACACTGAGGACCCATGTAGAGTTTCATGACAGAACTTGATAAGTATACATGCCTATACACTAGGGCTGTCAACGAATATTCTAAATTCGAATATGTATTCAAATAGTTTTTAAAAAACGAATTTCGAAGGTGAAAATTAATATTCGAATAAATAAAAAAATGTGGAAAAAAACGCCTGCGGTAGTAGAGGCGTGGTTTCCTGTTTTGCGAGTGGGCACACTAGCGCGCCTGAGGGTTCAGGGACAGGTCACAGGAGTCGCACTGTCTGGCACATTATCACTGCTGAATGTTGACGCGTCTTCATGGAAGATGCCAGCAAGTGCAGAGCCCAACTGGACCGCAGCAGAGAAAGTGAGGTAAAATTGTTGACCCGCGAGACAAAGTTGTATGCAAGCTATATACTGCGTTTGAGCTCCGTCACTATATTCTTTTCATTGACTATTTTTAACTTAAAAATCAATTTTATACATCATCGTTTCCGTTTATATAACATGAATATATCCTCTATTGTATTCTACAAACAAAAACAATCAGAGCGCCTCGCTATCACTAGTTTTATTTTGATCTACCGGGTCCGCTATTAGCTTTTAGCCCATTAGCATCAACAAACGTTGTTGCTGCTAACTGCGCTTACATTGCTAATACTCTATTCACACACATTACGACTGCTGTACTCACTGTTACTTGCTTTAATGGTGGATGAATGTCTCCACTCTGTGCAGCTCGAGGCCATGGGGAAGCAGATTCGCGACCTGGAGGTAAGGCTGGCCCAGCTGAGAGAGCGGAGAGCGATCTTCCCAGATGTCCTTCACTGCGACGCCGGGACACCACGGACCCTGGGTGCATCCACAGCGTAGGACGCGAGCCGGGTCTCGGGCAACGACTTCTCCCCCTCCTGCCTTTGATATCTCCATCCGGAAACGCTTCGCTCCCCTCCGCGAGACAGGACGCGATGCTGTGATCATCGGAGACTCCATCATCCGACACGTAAGTGCTACGTTAGCCGAAGGTAAAGTGCACACTCATTGTTTGCCTGGTGCTCGTGTTCTCAATGTTTCTGCGCAGATACCCGCGATCCTGAAGGCCGACGAGAGCCCCAGAGCGGTCGTGCTTCACGCCGGGGTTAATGACACCACGCTGCGGCAGACGGAGACGCTGAAGAGGGACTTCAGCAGCCTTATCGAGACGGTTCGCAGCACGACGCCCATGGCGACGATCGTCGTGTCAGGACCACTGCCCACGTATCGACGAGGACACGAAAGGTTCAGTAGACTTTTTGCTTTAAATTAATGGTTGTTGTCATGGTGTAAAGAACAGAAACTGCTATTTGTTAATAACTGGAATCTTTTCTGGGAGCGTCCTAGGCTGTTTCGCGCTGATGGATTACACCAAAATCGGAGCGGAGCTGCTTTCTGACAACATCTCCAAGACACTTCGCTCATTGTGACTAGTAAAACAATTCTCAGATAACTATTATGATGAGTTTTGTTCCACCCGCTTAAATGATAAAAGTACTTGCACTGTAAAAACTATTAAGACTGTGTCTGTTCCCCGAATAGTGAGGTCAAAATATAAATATAATGTAGGATCTAGAAAAAATCTTATCGCAATTAAACCAGAAAAATGTAAAGTAAATGAACAAAAACAAAGTTTGGGCTCATAAATATTAGAATCACTCACACCAAAAGCAGTTATTGTAAATGAAATTATCACAGATAATAGTTTTGATGTACTCTGCTTGACTGAAACCTGGCTAAAACCAAATGATTATTTTGGTCTAAATGAGTCGACTCCACCAAACTACTGTTATAAGCATGAGCCCGTCAGACTGGTCGTGGCGGAGGGGTTGCAACAATATATAGTGATATTCTCAATGTAACCCAGAAAACAGGATACAGGTTTAACTCTTTTGAAATACTTCTGCTAAATGTTACATTGTCAGACATGCAAAAGAAATCTAATGTATCTCTTGCTCTGGCTACTGTGTATAGACCACCAGGGCCATATACAGAATTCCTAAAAGAATTTGCAGATTTCCTCTCAGACCTTCTAGTTACAGTTGATAAGGGGCTAATCATGGGAGATTTTAATATTCATGTTGATAATGCAAATGATACATTAGGACTTGCGTTTACTGACCTAATAAACTCCTTTGGAGTCAAACAAAATGTCAACGGGCCCACTCATCGTTTTAATCATACACTAGATTTAATTATATCGCATGGAATCGATCTTACTACTATAGATATTGTACCTCAAAGTGATGATATTACAGACCATTTCCTTGTATCGTGCATGCTGCGTATAACTGATATTAACTATATGTGTCAGCGATACCGTCTGGGCAGAACAATTGTTCCAGCCACCAAAGAAAGATTCGCAAATAACCTGCCTGATCTATCTCAACTGCTATTTGTACCCAAAAATACACATGAATTAGACGAAATTACTGACAACATGGGCACTATTTTCTCTAATACACTAGAAGCTGTTGCCCCCATCAAATTGAAAAAGGTTAGAGAAAAACGTACTGTACCATGGTATAACAGTAATACTCACTCTCTCCAGAAAGTAACTCGTAGTCTTGAACGCAAATGTAGAGAAACTAACTTAGAAGTTTTTAGAATTGCATGGAAAAACAGTATGTCCAGCTATAGACAGGCTCTAAAAACTGCTAGGGCAGAGCATATACACAAACTCATAGAAAATAACCAAAACAATCCAAGGTTTTTATTTAGCACAGTGGCTAAGTTAACAAATTACCAGACGCCACCGGATTCAAATATTCCACCAACGTTAAATAGTAATTACTTTATGAATTTCTTCACTGATAAAATAAATAACATTAGAAATACAACAGCGAATGTAGATTCTACAGCGTCTAACACTTCAGTTCCATCCATCGCACCCAAAGATAAACTGCAGTGTTTTACAAATATAGGACAGGAAGAGCTAAATAAACTTATCACTGTATCTAAACCAACAACATGTTTATTAGATCCTGTACCCACTAAATTACTGAAAGAGCGTTACCTGTAGCCGAAGAACCGCTTCTCAATATCATTAACTCGTCGTTATCTTTAGGTCACGTCCCAAAACCATTCAAGCTGGCGGTTATCAAGCCTCTTATTAAGAAACCAAAACTAGATCGTAGTGTACTGGCAAATTATAGGCCTATTTCAAATCTTCCATTTATGTCTAAAATTTTAGAAAAAGTTGTGTCTGCTCAATTGAGCACCTTCCTGCATAAAGATTATCTGTATGAAGAATTTCAGTCAGGTTTTAGGCCCCACCATAGCACAGAAACTGCACTTGTTAAAATTACTAATGACCTGCTCCTTTCGTCAGATCAAGGCTGCATCTCATTTCTAGTCTTACTTGATCTTAGTGCTGCGTTCGACACCATAGATCATGACATACTCCTAGATCGATTACAAAACTATACAGGTATTCAAGGGCAGGCTCTAAGATGGTTTAGATCCTACCTGTCCGATCGCTACCATTTTGTTTACTTAAATGGGGTGTCATCTCATTTATCATCAGTAAAATATGGAGTGCCACAAGGATCCGTCCTAGGTCCCCTTCTATTTTCAATATACATGTTGCCCCTTGGTAATATTATTAGAAAATACGGAATTAGCTTCCACTGTTATGCTGATGATACTCAGCTATATATCTCAACGAGACCAGATGAAACTTCCCAATTATCTAAGCTAACAGAGTGTGTTAAAAATGTAAAAGATTGGATGACAAATAATTTTCTCCAATTAAATTCGGATAAGACAGAGATATAAATTATTGGACCAAAAAGCACTACACAGAATCTTGTAGATTAACAATCTGCAACTAGACAGATGTACTGTTACTTCCTCTACAGTCAGAAATCTGGTTGTTATATTAGACAGCAATATGTCTTTTGAAAGTCATATTTCCAATGTTACAAAAACTGCATTCTTCCATCTAAGAAACATTGCCAAGCTACGAAACATGTTATCTGTTTCTGATGCAGAAAAGCTAGTTCATGCATTTATGACCTCTAGACTGGACTATTGTAATGCACTTCTAGGTGGTTGTCCTGCTTCTTCAATAAACAAGCTACAGGTAGTCCAAAATGTAGCAGCTTGAGTCCTTACGAGGTCAAGAAAATATGATCATATTACCCCAATTTTACAGTCTCTGCACTGGCTACCTATTAAGTTCCGTATCAGTTACAAATTATCATTACTTACCTATAAGGCCCTAAATGGTTTAGCTCCTGCGTACCTAACTAGCCTTCTACCACGCTACAACCCATCACGCACCCTAAGGTCACAAAACGCTTGACTTTTGGTAGTTCCTAGGATAGCAAAGTCCACTAAAGGAGGTAGAGCTTTCTCACATTTGGCTCCCAAACTCTGGAATAGCCTTCCTGATAATGTTCGGGGTTCAGACACACTCTCTCTGTTTAAATCTAGATTAAAAACACATCTCTTTCGCCAAGCATACGAATAATGTAGCTTTTAAATTGTGAGAGTAGTTGCATCTGATCAAATGTGCATTTTATTCATTAGCTTGTGTTAAACTAATTTTACTTTGTTGGATAAGCAGCTATGCTAATGATGTCTCTATTTTGTTTCTATGTTTTGCCACGGGATGTAAATGTAACTAGGGTTTACACAAGCTCCAGTCTGGATCCAGAACACCTGAGAAGAGATGATGCTGACCCTCAGAGGACCCCAGATGATGCTAACCTTGAATCAACAAACAGAACTAACAAATATTGCTACATGTGTGACTGCATCATATAATAACTATTAATTAATAATACTGATAGTTCATCGTCTAGCTGACTACGTCTTGTATTATTATTATTATTTTTTATTTTTTATAAAATCCTGTCAAACGTGCACAAACTACTAGCTACTACTAAATATTGTAGAAACATAATTTTCTGTAAAGTTGCTTTGTAACGATTTGTATTGTAAAAAGCGCTATACAAAAACTTGAATTGAATTGAATTGAAATTTAAGACACAGTTAGCATACCATTCGACCACTAGCAACATGAGGTCACATCTCAGAAATGTGCACCCAAATGAGCATGGCATAATGTGTGGAACTCCAGCTAAACAGTCACGTCTTGACACTTAACGTTACTTTGCATCGCCCGCCACAACACGACAAGAGGCCATAACGGATAAAATAATTTCGTTCATTTGTAAGGACATGAGACCGATCAGTATTGCGGATGGGGAAGGCTTCGGGGAGTTCTGTCAAGCAATGGATCCGAGGTTTGATTATTTATCGTTTCATGTCAAGGAAAAGTTCCATGTTTACCACAGCACAGCTCGCTCGGAGCATTCAATGCCAGCTCTATATGCTGTGAAACTTCAATTAATTTTAATGATATTTGTTTCAATCACTGAATGAATCCTGCTATATCTGGGACAACAGTCGCGACCTTAAATTGCTTGCACAAAAATTAGTTTGTTCATTTAAACCGTTTTGCGCAGAGAACGTGAGGGTGAGAGTGCATGAGGTCTGCAGTCTTGGCCATTAGTTGATTTCATTGTTTTTGTGTCTGTAATACGTTGCCATATATGTTTAAACTTAAATAGACTACCTATACAAGGAGTTATGTCTCTGTATTATTTTGTCCTGTTATTGACGTAATGCATTGACAACATGCGCAACCAGATGTTCGAATAGTTCGAATATTCGTGTATTTTTTAGAGGGAATATTCGAACGTCATTTTTGAGCAATTTTGACAGCCCTAATACACACACACACACGCACGCACACACGCACACACACACACACACACACATATATATATATACAACTTGCGTGTCAACTCTGTTAAAAATTACACCATCCATTTTGCAGACTCTTTGGGGTGAAGTAAATGTCTCTGTTTTGCTTTTTGTGTTTTTGTTATATTTGTCAGTAGATAACAATTTAAAATTTAAAATGATTGCATTTCCAAATGCAATGATAATTACGGAGCGGATATTTTTGGAAATATCAACACTGAATTATCTCTCCAGAAAGCACTTTGTAATATCAAAAATCTTCAGCACACAAAACTGCTATCTTTCTGAAGGCATAATATCCTCAAATATATTCAAAGTTACTAGCTTGACAACAAAATTCATTAATACCCAAATATCTTATTACTCCAAATAAAATGCTTCAAATCTTACAAAAGAGACATCTGTGTGGCAAATTGAGGAAATTCAGGTACGACAGATGAGAGTTTGTCATGGATCCCATTTAAAGCTGGGGTTTTCAGAGTTATTTTTGTTTGGTTGTTGTCTTGCAGTGGGATGATTGAAAGGCTGAGAACGCGAGGAGACGTGTGAGGTATTAACACCTCATCTCTAATCTCTCTCCTCATGCTCTGCCTCATTTGGACGGCAGCATTTTTAATTAAACAGATCATTGCTCTTTTTCATCCTGTGAAATTAAACATTAAGAGAAAATCCCTTCTGCAGAAGCTCCAGATAGCAGTTTTATCACGCTTTCTCTCTCTTCCTCTTTTCAATAGGCCACACTCTGATATGTAGAGAGGTGCTTGTTCACGTAATGAAAGAGAAAGACAGACAGACAGACAGACAGAGACAGACGGAGAGACAGACAGAGACAAATGAAGAGACAGACTGAGATACAGAGAGAGACAGACAGAGAGAAAGAGAGACAGACAGAGATACAGATAGAGACAGACAGAGAGAAAGAGAGACAGACGGAGACAGACAGAGAGACAGATGGAGACAGACGGAGACAGACAGAGAGAGAGAGACAGAGATACAGACAGAGAGAGACAGAGAGAGAGACAGACAGAAAGAGAGACAGACAGAGAGAGAGACAGACAGAGAGACAGACGGAGACAGACAGAGACACAGACAGACAGAGAGAGAGAGAGAGAGAGAGAGACAGAGAGACAGAGATACAGACCGAGAGACAGACAGAGACAGACAGAGACACACACAGACAGACAGAGATAGATATATATCTGTATAACTTGTTCACTGTTTATTGCTTTGGCAACATTGTGCTGTTTCACAGTCATGCCAATAAAGCTCATTTGAATTGAATTTAAATTGAATTGAGAGAGATAGAGAGAGAGAGAGAGAGAGAGACAGAGATACAGACCGAGAGACAGACAGAGACAGACGGAGACAGACAGAGACAGAAAGAGAAAGAGACAGACGAATAGACATACAAAGACAGATGTAGAAACAGACGGGAGACACAGACAGAGATAAAGATGGAGAGACAGAAACAGACAGAGACAGACAGGTGCTCACCTCTGCAGTCTGAGCTCTTTGGGGTCAAAATGAAAGGTGTTTTCACAGGTATCCCCTTCATCCCCTCTTTTCTCACGTTTCCTCTCCTTCTTCTCTTCTTTTCTGTAAATCTTCATCATGTGCTTCTCCTGCTCGGACTGGATGGTCACCTGGCAGCCGTATGTGGGCTTGGCGGATTCATCTCTCATCCCTTTAAGCATTCCTTTAGTAGCCATAAACAAAATAACAACAGGGCAAAATGTAGTAATAATAGTAACAAAAATAATAGTTATATATTTCTAGTGTCACTGAATCTACTGAAAATTCATTTAATTTGGACTGCACTATTCAGAACAAACCATAAATAAGCAAACAAACAAATAAATAGTCACTGAAAATCAGGTGGTACTGGCAATTATTAATGTGTAACATTTTCAAAAACATTGGAACAGAAGATGCATCTGAAACAATTAAAAAAGATGCATTTACATAGTTTGTGTAATGCCACTTCTATTAAAGGTCCCATATTGTACACTTTTCCAGAGTTTTGTTTTAGGCTTTGATGTCCTTAAGAATATAAATTTGGGGTATAATTACCAAAAAGATATCTCATTATATTCTTACAGCTTCTTTCTCAGGAGGTCTGCTAAGAACCGGTCGATATTAGCCTGTCTAGTTAATATTCATAAGCCTCTATGATTGGCCTGATGTTTTTTGAGTGACGCACGGCCAGACCAACCTCAGGTAACTAGGGTCAGCCAACGTCACAGCGCTAGCTGGAGGCAGCGAAACAGAGGGGAAACCGGAGGCGACCCACTCAAACCAGCAAAGATTCGGCTACGTAAGGAGCTTAAAATATCATCTTGTTGTGATGTTGGGTGCCAGAATCTACATAATACAGCCTCAAATTTTTAATTTTATTGCATATCTGCAGCCACTGCCAGACAAACAAACCGATAACAGCTATGGTTACACAAGATAAAATGAGCGTACTGGACAGAAACATTAATCAAAATCGCTCGTGTTTGCAGCACACATTTATTGAAAAGGTTCAATAAAGTATTGTTTTCTGTTGTTATGGATGAGTCTACAGATGTCTTGCCATATATCTCACAATGTCCTGTATGAAAAAAATGTCTTTGCATGTGTGTAAAACAACAAACTGACAATTTATATATAATCATTTGTAATTGTATATACTAGAGGTCGACCGATAGTGGATTTTGCAGATACCGATAGCTAGGTTGGACCAAACTGGCTGATACTAATTAATTAACTGATAGTTTTTAAAATGGATACTGAAAAAAACTAAAATAGTGCTTTATTTAAAAAATTAAAGACTCTACTGAACTATATTAGCAGTAGTAATAATAATAATAATAGAAGTAACAATAATAATAATAATAATAATAATAATAATAATAATAATAATAATAATAGTAAATGTTGAAATTACCACACTCTAATAGGGCCCTATGAAATCTGTTTTATTTTTTCCTAAATCCAAATTTTGTTATTTTCCCAAATTCAGTTATTTCCGTTTAAATTTGTTGGATTCAGTTTTTTTACATTAAAATTTTCTCCGCTCCTTTTTAATAGTTAAATTAAAGTTATTAATCATAAAGCATGTCTAATTAATTAAAATCATGAAACTTATACATTTTCATTTTTATTGTTATCAATTCAAAACATTAAACTTTAATTTAATTTATCTTTTAATTACTGAAAATTAAGCAAACTTTTTTTTGGCAAACAAAGGGGATTTTATTATTAAAATTAAAACAAGGAAAAAACATTGTGTGATTATCCCTAAAAAAATAAATATGTTTGTTTCATTTTAGTAGTAGTAAAATGCTGCATTTCTAGCAATATCAGGATGTTCTGTAATTGGCAAACAAAGTTAAATATTTTTTATTTTATTTATTTTTCTTACTCAAATTATTATTTTTTTTATTTTTTTCTAGTGCTCATATAAATCACTTATATGATTTCTAAGTTTCTGTCTAATATTTTATCATTTAAAAAAAAATATGCAGTGGTATGTTTAATGACAAAAATAGTTTGTAGAAGCCTTCAATAAAGTTGGTAAATATTTTTTTCATATTTGGGGGGTTGGCGGTGTAGACAGTCCAAGAAAAATATTTTCAGGAATCTCATTTTTCATGATACCTTCTTCTGATTTAAAAAAAAAAAAACTCATGAGACATGTGACTTTCAACACATTACTTTTCTAGATTGCTCCAGTATTGAATTCATGTATTTTTATATTTATAAAAAAAGACACTTCAGTGTCTATAACTTTTAATATTTTTGAGGATTATCAAATCTGGTTGATAAAAAGTAAAGCCCGAAGGGTCATCTTTCCAAAAACACCAAAATTATGTGTGTAACAAACATTAAGAACTCACCGGTATCACACACACTACAGGCGCATCACGTTCAGCTTGAGCAGTGGTCTAAAAAAAAGTTTATTTACCAAACGAACACAAGTTTACTTCAAGAATGATCAATGAGGCATAGATAAGTTTGAAGTGCAGTGTTTAAAAAATGGAGCAAACGGAAAGAGCGATCTATACTACAGCTCTATAAATGAAGCATACAGACTTTATTAGAGCCACAGAAAGACAAATGTTTCGATGAAAATGCTCAATAAACAAATTCATTATGTACATTAATAATGAATTGGATGAATATAATGTAATTTAATGGAAAAGTATGTGAATGGCTCTCAGTGGCAGGGCAGGATTTTCTGTCAACTGCATTTAAATCCAAAGTTCTCACTCTGTTCAGCATGCAGCATCACGTTTCTAAATAAATAGCACATGCTGTCAGTGATTTCAACTACTAGAGGCCGCTCTAGTGCTGTAGAATGAAAACAGAGTCTTCTCAGCCGTTTCAGCAACGCACACAACCCAGAAAACTAATCGCCATGGATTCTTGCCGATAACCGATTGTTCCAGCAATCAACTATCGGTGCCGATTAATCGGCAAAACCAATACATCTGTCAACCTCTAGTATATACATTGTTGTGATTTATTGTGGCTGGAACAATAATGTAGCTTCGAAAATAGCTGCCTGCTGAAATTGAATTGGGTATACATCTTCAACATGATGTGCTAGATAGACACGATGCGTTTGTCTTACACGTTAGATGTGATTCACCTCATAGTAACAATCCTGTCAGATCATCCATCCTTTGAGTGAGAGTGTAACGTAACATCTCGGCCCATCTTTTTGACATGTTTCAGTGCTGTTGTTGCTCAATGCTCCGCAAGGGCATGGACGCAATGTTGTTTGGGGGTTTGACAGAAGGAGAGTGGGACGCTGGGCAGTGCTCAGGGAGGTGACTGAAGGAGGTGACTGTGTAGTTCTGACGTCAACTTTTTAAGGAAGTCACAATGGTTCGTAAAAAATCACAGCTATTTTAAGAAGGCTGTGTGCATTTTATTGTGGACTTACTGTTTTGAAATGTTTATGGTAGTTAAATAGTCCCTAGACCTCAGTTACTGTGAAAAAAGCCAGGAAATGTCAACTTTGACAATATGGGAACTTTAAGATTATTAACCAATGGTAAACTTCTGTATAAATGATGCCACATCAGAGCCACCTTAAACTTGCATTATGCACAAGTGCACCCTAATCCATAGTAAATTCACTATACATAACACCTAAACAAGTATGACATAAAAGCAACAAGTGATAAACAATAAAGCCTTTCTGTTGCACAAGTTCCCCCTAATAATATAAAACATTAAAACTGCTTTAAGAAAGTCCTTTGCAATGGAACCATGGTATTTGGAGGTCAGTGTCATCAAAAAGCTTTAAAAGCTAAATATAAACAGAAAAACTGACTGAGCTGTGAATGCACAAATAATGCTGTCATCCAGTCTGACAGTAAATGACTAGATAAAATGAAACTACAGGTCAACTGTTGAAATCATTAACTTGTGGGACTTGTGGGAAGTTGGTCTCTCGTTGCTGATGAAAGCAGCTCAGCATCTAAAGGTATTTTTGCTCCATTCATCTATACAAAACTATTTTGGCTCAGCTCTTGTAAGACTAAGTTCCACCAGCGAAGTAAAGGCTAGGGTTTAATATTAACCCTATCAGAGGGTTAAAGAGCTATCAGACTGCCTCTGTCTGCAGCACAACAGCTCAATAAAAAGCCCAATAGCTCTTGAAAGCAGATGAGATGAGATGATTGCATCGGGGCATGGGCTGATTGTCTGAATGATCTCTGCTTTATCTCTTCTAAAAGGCTCACCCACGGCAAACCCATCTGCTCTCCCTTTCACAACACGTCTTTCATTCCTGTTACCTGAACACTTTGCTAAACTGTCCCTCCATGAGTACTGCTCACTAGACAGTTCACACAACAACAAAAAAATTCCACCATCACTTGTACACCTTTTTCGTGGAAAACCACGGGAGATGTTTAGGAGAATGTACCAGGGTTTTTCCTACATTTAAAATGTTTTGGCGGCCGCCAAAACGATTTTTTGTCCTGCCAAAGCCTTATTTGATCTGTAATTGGGTTTTGTGAGTGAAGCAGACTACTGACGGAGTGACGGAGAGAACGAGCACAGCGCTCAACCCCCACGCGGGCACTTTCCGTCTTCAGTTCTGTCTTTGCCCTCTCCCTCACATAAAAATCAGCTGATCCCAGGGTCGTCGCTAGTGGGGTGAAAGGTGGTGACGATTATAGGGGCACACAGCTGAGGGGGTGCCCCTGGCGATCTCAACAGTCTGGCTGAGGCCAGCCTAAAAAGACGCTCAGGATAGTTGACAGGCCACTGCTGCTTGTGGTCACAAAAGCTTACCATTTTAACATGTTTTTAAGCCTTGCCACTTGTTGATATAAACATTAAAAAGAGTTTAAAGCATTCAAACACAAGACACTGAAAAGCTCAACTGAGAAGCTGTTATTCGTCTATGTTCGGTGAGCAGGCGGAGAGAGAGAGTCGCATATCACAGACAGCAACACTGAACCCAGCTCTCCTTTGTGAAGTTCTCCTCGAACTTCCCCCTGCACCTGAACGAACAAATACATATCGCAGTTTAAACAAACAGAAAAGGATGGGAAAGTCCAATTCAGCACCGCGGTGTTCTGGAGCTCATGCAGAGAGATGCGTCTCAAAATGCCTAAACACTGAATTTGCCTTATTTTGCTCTTGTACCGTCAAATACAAATACCGTCAAATTCATACCGTCTTGGAAAGCATGTTCGAATTAAACGGTCGGTTATGTCTTAAATGAAAGTAAAAAGTAAAAAAAAAATAATAATGTATGTGCATTATATTGGATGGATTCATGGTCTCTTAAAGTGACCACGCCTAATTTAGCTATATATAGCTGCTGTAATGTTAGTTAATCCAAGAAAATGAAAGAAAGAAAAATCACACACTGCTCTCGACTGAATTACTTAGTAGTTTTACCAAGAATTAATACACAGTCAAACCAGCAATTATTCAGACACCAGATGTATATTTTTATTAGTAGGTGCAGGACACTATAATATATTTATGCAGGTGAGTATAGCAAAATAAAGTGAACTGCGACATATTATACCCAAAAAATCTTCATACACTGGACCACTAGTGAAATTGATTAATAATAATAATAATAATAATATTGATAATGATAATATTAATAAAATTGGGACCAAAATTATTCAGCACCATATATATAAATAAAAAAAATCTATACAGTTATGAGGTGTTTTGAGTGTGTGTGTGTGTGTGTTGACAAATCTTTCGTGATGTCCTAAAAGCCAGGATTCCCACACAACATGTCCGCTAAAGTCTGATTTGTGACCTAATGACTCCGTTGAGCCGATTCTTTATAATGAATGGTTAAAACAATTGGTCTGCCCGTCAGTGTCTGAATCGGTGTATAACAAATCATTACTTCTTAGAAGAACATACACATCTGGAATGAGAAAGTAAGTGTGCTTACCCCATTTAGCAAGAGTGTTAAGTAAAATTAGCCTTAATAATCCACAGTATGTATAGGCCTATGACAATGTGTAGTAAATTACCTATAAAATTATTTAGTTTAAAGTTAGACTGGAGTGAGATGAAACTAGATCTGTTGCTATAGCTAGCTGCTAATTTTATTACATTTTAAATGGGGAAAAAAACTATTATACCTTTTAACGTTACGTTTTTAATTGATATGATTATACTAAAATCATTTTCAGGTCTATCAAAAAAGGATTTTATCTTTCTTAACTATGAAAGCCAGTCATGGAAAAATCACAGCTTTTTTTGCAAAGAGGTCAAGAAAAGATGACAGTGATCGTTTTTTCATGGATAGGATAAAAAAAAAAAAACAGTTTCTGTGTATTTGTTTTAAATTTAACATTTATTGTCAATATTGGACTTGCAGATCATGTGGGTACTAGGGTACTCTTTGGTGTATGTGGATGACCATGTCGGTCAGCCACCACCGAAGACCAATTCTGACCCAGGAAAAACCTGTGTACAAAATGTTTAGTTCGATACAGTTCAAGCATAGTCTTGGCTAGGAGGCACAGAAAACACCTCTGTTAGCAAGCTGATAAATATAACTATATGACACCATAAACAGCTTTGTTTATTGATTTTTTTATTTTATTTATTTATGTATTTATTATGTTTGAACCATGATGCATAACTTGCATCCGGTATAACTGCAAAGAAACTGTAAATGAAGTCATGAGCAATGTTCGTATGGCATTATTTTACAACAATATATATATATATATAATTTACTGAATTAAACAACAAAAAGGAAAAGCAAAACAGTTAAATAACAAATTTTCTAATGTTATAGAAAAAATATTAATATTTTGATATTTTAGATTTCTGTCATATCTCCAGGCCCTACACTTGATAGTTGGTAGACGTTTTAAAAAAAATTCTGTGCTTTAAAGGGGGGGTGAAATGCTCGTTTTCACTCAATATCCTGTTAATCTTGAGTACCTATAGAGTAGTACTGCATCCTTCATAACTCCAAAAAGTCTTTAGTTTTATTATATTCTGAGAGAAAGATAGTCTGTACCGATTTTTCCCAGAAAAACACGAGTGCCTGGAGGCGTGACGTGTGGGCGGAGCTAAAGAATCACGAGCGCCAGTAGGCTTTTGCGTAGAGCGCGTCTGGAAGCTGTGACACTGTGAGGATAAAACCAACCAAAACAAACCACGACTAACAGTCAGATTCAGCGTATATTTATGATCCAGAATCAGATCCAGAGGCTGAAATTGAACAAGAGCAGCATCAGCAATCAGTCTCTATGTGGTATGTACTGAAACTGTATATATTTGCTTTCTTTGTCGTCTTTTTTTTTTTTTTAGCTGTACATGTGGAAAGTGCAGTTTGATGACAACATCGCATGTTGTTTTACGCGTCGATAGCTAAGTTAACAACACAGAGATATTTGAAGCAGTTTTACTCACTGCATGCGGTTCCAACACACGATCATGACCCTTTTTCGTTAGGACTGCATTATCCTTAAGAAATAAACGATGTGCAAATCCAGCGTCAAACTGGACCTTGTTTGTAAAACAAGCATCTTCGAAATGCAGGGAACAAACACTTGCACAACTCTGTTGATACTCTGTAAAAATAAACTCCATCCACTGGTCCCTTAATGCTGTTTCTCTTTTGGTAATCTGTGCAGGGTTGTCTTGCCCTGGCAACCAAAAACACACTCCTTTTGTGACATTTCGCGACGCTCTCGCTCTGATCAGTGAATCGCTCTGATCAGTGAAATGTCTGTGCTGCTCAGCCTCGCTATACGGGAGCACGCGCTCTTCCGGCAGAAGTGCCTCAGGACCCATATAAGGAAATTCCGCTCCATCTAACGTCACACAGAGCCATACTCGAAAAAAACTTTCCGAAACTTGTGACAAACCGGAAGTAGTATTTTTGGAACAGAATTTTTGGAATCAAACGTACAACTTCATTTTTGAAACTTTGTCCATGTTTAGCATGGGAATCCAACTCTTTAACAGTGTAAACAACTCAGTATGCATGAAATAGCAGTTCACCCCCCCTTTAAGGATTTAAATGTGAAGCTCATCTTCACGTGGCACGAGTGAGCACTGACACACACATACTGCAGGTTTGCTGTCAGGAACAATATTGTTTTTACTCCCCCATCTTTCAATAAAAAACACCTTCCACATTTATTCATTTAGCAGACACTTTTGTCCCAAGTGACTTACAATTGAGGAATACAACAAACGATTAATCAAAGAGGCAAACAACCTCAGGAAGTGCTTGCAATACAAAGTTTCAGACTGTTCAGATTAGCACAAGCTAGACAGCTTTTCTTCTTTTTTATTCTTTCCTTTTTTTTCTTTTTGGTCCAACTTTATATTGTGTCCCTAATACCTGTATACTTACATAGTAACTACATTATTTAGTATGTAACTATAGTGAGAGAACACATTGGTACATGGTAACTACAGCTGTAATATTTCTGTAACTACACACATGTAACAACTCTGAGGATGGTTTGTGTACAAATGTGTAACAGGAAATTGGTAAAAACACTTTTTCACTTCATTAAGTACTTGTGTAACAGGAATTATATAACTACATTTTGTAACTACATGCATAAGAGTATTTGGAACCATATGATCCAGGTGGTGAAGATGGGTAGGTTTAGGGGTGGAAATGGCAGCCAGTGGGTGGAATGCGTAGATTTAAGGATATGTAATGTGGGAGGTGTTGGATCTCGAGTTGTAGTTGGTGCACCACTGTGATACCAGTGTACTTGCATGGTAACTCCTCAGGAACTGTCAACTGAAGATAAAGTGTAACATTCTGGACACCAGCCACAATTTATATGTAAAGCCTAACTTACTGGCCACTGCCGTGTAACATCAAAAAAATTACATTGTAAATCTAATGTAAAGTATAACGCTTTATTTACCAAAAGATGCTGTTAGTCCTGTTACACATTTGTGTTTTAATTACCAAAAAGTGTTGTTACCAATTTATTTTATTTTTTTTACTTTTGGTCCAAGCATAGGGCTAATGATGACATAAATATTTGTTAGACAAAACTAATGAATGTTTTAGTTCCATGTAGCTTTTTTTTTTTTTTTTTTTTTTTGTAAAACTTGTGTAGTGTTTGTTTCAAGTCTCCATTAAGATGATTAATGTTGTTTTGTGAAATTTCTTGCTTTTCAATTAGTATATACAACTTGTTTTGATGTACAGAAGTGGTTCTATTCAACCTTTTCAGTTTGCTCTTCAAACACAAGTCTAAAAAAGATCACAGTTCAAAAATCCCTGTTAATATCAATGCTCAGGTTAAATAAAAAAGTCCAAGTTTATTGAACTTGAATCCGTTCTTAATTTATACATAACTTACATTATGTAATGTTTTTGTTGTGAATTTTGTTTTTGTGAACTTTTTGAGTTGTCCCACCATCTGATATGGCATGGTGGGACAACTCAAAAATTCACAAAAACAAAATTCACAACAAAAACATTACATAATGTAATTTAAGTGTATATATTGTAAGTATAAATCTATATATATGTCATTAAGAAATTTGTCATCATGTCATTAAGATCAGAATTAAATAATAAACATTTTTTAAAATTTCTGGAAGGATATGCAGTGGAGTATGTGCTACACACAGTCAGGAACAAGCTTATAATTGACTTTATCCTACTTCTTTATTACCTCCATGACTGGGTGAGTCATGTTTCTATACACCCAGAAGGTGTTTATCTCATGCATATCCATCTGATATCAGTATTTAGCAAAATATCACAACAACACTTTTTTTTATTAAGTCTTTTTGGATACTGAAAGGAATTTTGAGTCCTGAAAGCTACAGTATGTCATTACAGTAAACTGAATTCTTATTTCAAGCATTTTTCAAAAGATTTGATCCCTTTCGGAAACTGCAGATGCACTTTTTGATATGTATTCGATATGTTCTCCAATATATTATGTCTGTTTTAAAAAAAATTTTTACGAGCAAAGCAGTCCAACGGGAGCCATACATGAAAGACACAGACAGGGTGCAAAGATTCAATCTTCCTGCCTCTTCAACTTGATGCCAGACAGTCTGTGAAAGGCAAGACCTGCCAACGTGACACCTTTGTGTGCAAAAAAAGCAGGAGATGGAGCTGTCTGAATGCACGTTCAAGTTCCAAGTAGTGACAGAGCTCAGTTTTCAGACAGGTCATTACAGACCAGCCTGATCTAATCAGACACGTCCCCTTTAATGACAATTTTAAATATGCAACACTTCTGTTTTAATTGCCATCTAAAGCTCACTGAATAGTCTTGTGTCTCTATCTTGTTCAATGGCCTTCACTTCCAAAAAAACAATACCAGTAAAATCCAACTACACAGTGTTTGAACTGTTATAACTACAAATACCAAGAAAAAAAAGATGATTTCAAGTAATAAGCAAAAGACCAGACACATCTCAAATTGTCTGAAAGTAAGTCAAATTATTTCAATACAACATAAGAGTCAAGGAAAAAAGTGTAACAATTGAATTGTATTTACATTCTTGTAAAATAAAATATTTAGTTAATAAAGGTAAATAATATCCCAAAAAGGGATAATGTGTTTGATGCATTATACCAAAAAAAGAAATGGAGCATTTGTCAACTGAAGGCACATTGTGTGGAGTTGTTCACTGATCATCCTGTGACCTTACTGATTAAAATGAAAGAAACATAACAATGATGTTGAAACAAAAGATATCTGAGTAAGGTATCTGATATAAACCCCAGGAACAAAACTGTCAGTAGAACTGAGAACGGTTTGAATTGTCTGTTTTAACGAATCAAAAACAATTCAAAGCTGATATCAAGCACACTTGGTAGGTTGCTACTTCCAATTTATTATGAGATGAGAAACATACACACACATAGTAATCCCAAACAAACTCTAGACCTGACACAAGCTCTTGATTCTTCTATTACCAGTGAAGAAGCTTGAGTGAAAACACCTGCATCACATTTACACAACCAGTTTGGTCTATTTATCCATGGCACCAACAAATAATTAACTAATTTCCATAATACTAACCACAAAGCATGTGTGTGTGCGTGTGTTTTTTTGTTTGGTGCAGTCCCACTCAGACACTGGATTAAAAGAAAGAAAGCATGGCTAAGTGCAGAGTGAAATAGCAGCTTACTAACTGAACTTGCTATTTGAAAAATAAAATAGTAGGTGATACAGTAGGCATTATTCCACAATTAAACACTCGATTATATTTGTGAAATTAATTGTGGAATTAAATTGTTTAATTAACTGTTCATTTAAATCGTCTAGATTCCATAATTGAAAAAATAAATAAATAAATGCAAAATTACTTTTCACTCTGAAGCCTTTTTGTTATGTAAACCATCCTTTTATGGAAACAATTTTGGGAAAACTTGAAAATTGGTTGTTCACACATGGGTTTAATTAAACTCAAACCTATTTATTTAACCATAAAGTTGGACAGTTTTCATAGGCCACATCCTACCATTTTGACCCATTTAGTGTGACAATGAAATAATTATTTTTACTATGATTATTATTAAATCAAAATATGAAATATTTTGTAACAATATACTGTAGTGTAAAATAAAATGTACAGCATCTAATGAAATAATTTCTTCATCTCTTCATTTCACTTCAAGTTTCATTTTCAAACATTAAACCATTTAACTTATTTTTGGCATTTTGCTGGCAAATAAATTTTGACCCCAATTAATTTACTTCTATATATAGTTATTATTATTATTATTATTATTATTATTATTATTATTATTATTATACATTTTAGCCAGAACGAGAGTAATAAATAAATAAATAAATAGACAAATAAATGCACATTTTCATGTGTTCTTGTTTGGATAAATAGTGTTTAATTAAAATACTTGTTTCTTATTAATACTTTAAAATTTGTGATTAAAGCTGATTTAAACTGTGCATGCATGTAATATATTTTATATATATTATATACAGTATAATACACTCATCTTACACACCCTATTTAACTCGTCAGTTTGTGTTTGAGCACTTCCATCAGTGAACGCTGCCTGCAAAACACTAAAATAAATATCAAAGAAATAATAAAGTTAAAGAAAGTAGCCTAAATGAGAAAGTTAAATACACCCTGTCTAACGTACGCGAGCGACGCAGCACGTCAAAATACCACAAAGTCCCAGCAAAAGTAATTACCATGAATGTATTGGGGGAAATAGTAAGGAGATATTTGAATCATTTATTATTATAAAAAGTTTTTTTTTTTATTATTATTATTATTTTATCCATGTCGCAAAGATGAAAATGATGATCCTGACCTCCTCATTGGACAAGCCTTTAGAGAAAAATGCTTTTTTACAGATTTCTTTTTTTTTTTTTTTTTTTTTTTTATACGTAAAAAGAGTTTTTGATTTGAATTATTCTGTTTTAAAGTAGTAATTTAAAGCTTTGATATTTATTTTATCAAGTCTGTGAGGCAAGCATTTGCTGAGATTCGGTCCATCATTGTGAAGCGCCAAAATTGCAGAAAGCGCATCCCGTAGGCCTATGTATCTTTATTATAAAAGCACAAAGTATTTTTGATATTCTGAGTGCACACAAATACATATCTGAGTGATGTATTACTCTTGCCTTTATGAGCAAATATGACTGCACCAGCGCCTCCATGTCCACTAAAGCGCACTTTAGCCCTCCACACAAACGATTAGATATGCCTCTAATAGCGCATATTTATATTGGTTTAATATTTAAACTAACATTGCGATATGCTTGAACAATTTTAAAACTATAGATTTAATTTTAGGCAAGCCGTGATGATTTGAGAAGGCTAAATTGATAAACATCGGCTATGGTCAACTCTCTGTCTGCGGCTTGGTCATTACTTTAACTGTTAAAAACAAAAACTCACATTTAATGATAAATGCTCCAAATGTTTTTTCTAAATAAAAAAAATAAAAAATTCAATGAAATTCAAACACTTTGACATTACATATTTTAGCTGAAACAGTAGTATAAGTTGTTTTGGGAGAAGGTGGGTGGAAAAAAAGACGGTTGGAGTCTGGGCCAAGAATTCTGAGCTTTTGGACATGGGGCGGGGCTAGTGCCTATATTTGAGGCCTGTGCAGGGCTCTAAGCAGACTTTGCCTCATTTCTTAAGTCTGCCAAATGCTAGGGGTGGGGGATATGAGCTAAAATTCATATCACAATATTTCACACTGTCCAGTCGATATCGATTTTATATTGTGATGAGAAAAAAAATAAAGATAAACAGGCAAAATATATATATATATTTTTTACCTTATAAAACAAAAAAAAAAAAAGGATTTTTATTATTGTGCCATTGTTTTTCTCAAAAAGTGTAAACATGCAACATAAGGTAGGCCTGTATGGATTAAATTAAATATTGTGTGTTTGAGTAGACCCCCTTTTGTAGAGAAAAATATTTTCAAGGTCTCTTATACTCAATTCCATATACTATATTCTATATGCTATATTCCATATACTATATTATATATTCCATATACTATATTCCACAAATATTGTCAATTAAAATTATCTATTTGGATGTTTTGATCAAAGCTGAATTTTCAGCATCATTAGTCCATTCTTCAGTGTCACATGATCCTACAGAAATCATTCTAATATTCTGATATGCTGCTCAAGAAACATTTTTTATTATTATAAGTAGCTGCGTTTACTTGGACCCTACTAATAGTGCTAAAAAAAATGTTCAGCCTCGACTCTTTATCGTCATTTGTGTTCAAATTTGCAAAGCGTACCATATTGAAAAAAATATATAAATGCAAGATTTGAATTAATGAATATATAATGGTATACACGGTACAGCAAAATACATACCACAGAAAATAATACCGGAAGTCACGTACATACCATATATGCGCCCAACCCTACCAAATACCACAGGCTTATTAGCATTCATAATTACATTTTGTGTAAAACAGTTTAAACATTTGTCTGACGTAACAATGAGTTTAAAATAAAGCTGTAATTACCTCTGGGTTCTTCATCACACTTGAAACACAGTCATGCAGAAGATGGTATTGTGAATTACATTGTTTCGAACTGGTTATATGCTGCTAATTTTGTCAACAATAGTAGATCATCTGGGTTTCCAATTCATACAGAGAATTTACATTCTATAAAGTGTGTGTTCTATATATGTGCCAAAAAAACACTTACATGTAAGCTATTCTAAACATGAAACGCTCCAAGCCGTAGCTTAGAAACACAGTACTCTTTTGAAGCTCCACATTGTTTTGTGTGTTCTTCTTAGTCTTTAAAATTGTGTTAGATAGATATAAAAAATGAAAGACCTTAATTCACCAAGTAATTCTGTTTTGGTCTTTCATTAAATAAAAAGAATGAGAATTTATCACCAAGAGGAAAGGCTGTCTTTAGCTGTGATCTTCTCTCACTCACGTCAGTAATAACATTAAACTACTGTGTTTGGCTTTCATCTTCTTAATATGCTGTTGCAGCTGGGCTGAGCTGCTTTAAAACCAGCAAGTTCAACTTCTCAAAGCCTATGGGTGCCCAAACAACCATGTTCTTAGTTGAGGTAAGCTCAGACCTACAGCAACCTTCAAACAAGCTCAATGATAAACAAAAAATAGACATAATGTACAGCAGGTCTTCATTGTGCTGCTTACAAAACATTTACTAGATTTCCAGCCTCAGGGGCATTAGACAGATCATTAACAAGGAGCACTGGTTTGAAATAGCACAATACATACACACACACACACACACACAGGGATGGACTTAACCAATAAGCAAATAAACATCCAGTGTGTATTTTTGTTCTGGAGAGCATCAAATGTTTATATTCACAGTGTTTGCCGTGTTGAGCACTATAACCAATCACAGACATATCTGTTGATTTTCTGAACATGAGGCGTTTAAGTTAATTTAGATAACTCATTAAAAGAGTAGATAAAATGTAAATGAGAGATTAATTGTGCAGTGCAGACTAGGGCCAGTCCGAATACCATTTCTTGAGATTCAAAGCTTCAGTAGTAATCAATACCAAATATTCAAAGCTTCAGCGGGGAGGGGGCTGAACATATTTTTCTCTCTAACACAGTGTCTACACTGGATGCGTGAGGTGCGGCGCGATAAAATACAATAGAACTCATTATGCTGTCTACACTGGATGTGGAGCAGCTGACAAATTCTCGACAGTAAACTGCTGCTGTGTTCTATTTATGGCATACTTACACAAATCTCAAATGATTTTCAATGGTCACATTGTTGGGTCCAGTGTAGACAGACTTTATCTGTTGCGCGACACGACAACTGTTGGATCCTGTGTAGATGTAATAAAAGTAGGAATCTCTGTCCGTCTGTCTGTTTTTTTTATTATGTTGAGAACCGTTCATCCAATCGAATTCATGAGTGTGTTGCTGCGGACCCAAGGAAGTGCAGTGTCTATTTTGGTGCAATATGGACACGCAAAATGTAGAATGCACAAATGAATAAACTTTTAATAAACTACAGAACAGCGCAAGTCAGAATTGGCGCGTCTCATGCAGACAGGACTTGCCCGAGAACGGACACCGCACTAGTGATACCAAGCACACAGGTCTATTAAGTGCAATACTTTCAATAGGCTATCGACAAATTATTATTAGGCTGGACCACTGTACTTCTTTTTTTCTATGACGGCCATATTTGCAAGTATTTTCCAAGTGTTTTTATTATGTGTAAATTTACTGATTTACATTTCGGATAAAATAAGTTCTCTTTTTTTACACCAACAACATACTATAGGCATTCTACTTGCAGAACTCAGGTGATCTGTTGTGGTAGGACAGATTCAAATTGCATATTGGGCACACGGCCTTTGTCTTCACTTATTCAATTTAAAGTGCTCCCACACAGCTGAGGTCTTCTCTTCAATGTGAATATCCCACATTTGTACCCCAATACCATGGTGCAGTGAGTGTTATTACAGTAAATCGATGGTAAATGATGGTGATTTGCAGATTGAAAAGCCTCCTAACTGTCTCGGGGCACACAGTGTTTCTCCTATTTGGCTTTAAATTAGTTTAAATCGCAGAGTCATTTGTGTTTTTCGCTGAGTTTAAGATCTTCACACTGGATCTCACAGCGCTGTTAAGAGCTTGTGTGACTCATCTTTAGTGAGCTCGTGCTGCGTGTCCATTTTGAACATTGGACCAAGCTGATAAATGTCAATGTGGCGTGATACAAATCAATCGCGCTGTTTTTTTCAGCTTTTTGCGCGTAGTCTTTATATCGAACATTTATTTATTGAACTCTTCATATTGTTTAATATCAAGAAAAAATATATTTGTAAAATCATTGCCCAGTCCTCTCTCTCTATGTATATATACATATTTCATGGATGTACAAAAAATGATGAAATGAAAGGTGAGGAAAAATATCTTAATTTTAAAGATGAACAAAAATAATATGGAATAATATGAGGGTTAGTAAATGACAAAACTTTTTGGTTGTACTAACCCTTAAAAGGAAAACAAGTGCAATAACTGTGTAACATATTGCTTCTTGAACTATTAAATCAATTCAAAAGAAAACTAGAACCTGATATATATACAAAGAAATAATTAATGTTTCCTGTTTTTCTTGATATAAAATCTATCACAGGCCACTCATGTTTTCATGGATACAAGGAGGAGCATGAAACATGCATTCATGGTATTGTGTGTGAACTCGACTGTGCTATCAGTGTAACACAAAGCCTGATACTCGCACACATTCTTATGCCAAACTGGTTGTAACCTAGTTCACATCTCACGGTTCAGACAGAAATGCCTATTACAGACAAACCAACTAATACTTTCAGATCTGAGAATCCTCTTCTGAGAAGTGCAGTTCTGAGCTTGTCTCTCCTTTCAGTCACAGATATTGACCATCAAGACTCAAAAGGTTCTTTTGAATAATTCATACTGCCTTGGACACCCTCGCTACCTTCTTAACATTTCCATCTCAAAGGCGGCTGTGGGCTTTTCTTCTGTGCTGTATTGCGGACTCGGTCACGTCTGCACCCCCTCAGCCCCCTACAGACACGGCCTCTGAATATCCCTCCTCTTGTCCTTTCATGCAACTAACTCGCTCAAGTTATGGGGAGCTGGTACAGGAACACAGCTGTCAATGATTTTTGTTGATGGGTTACAATATTGTTGAAGCTTCTATCATTACTGACATCTGTGAACTTCATGAAGTAGCCCAAAAAGCATCAGGTTGTGAAGAGTTGTCAATAAATGAATAAAGCAGTAGTTAATGTCATAAAATAATTATTTTGTTTTAATTTAAAAGGTCAATAAAAACTAATCTCTGTGCGTTAAATAAGCCTAAAGAAAAAAGGGTGCTGCTTTCTGCCGTCTGTTTCCTTTCGCAAAGTACAAAAATGAACCAAAACTGTGTTTTTCATTCATTTTCCTAATTTATTATTTGAGTAAAACTATATTTCTTGTATAGGCCTATTTATAGCCTAGCATTATTTATAGTGATGTGATTTGAAGACCATGTGAATTAGAGCTGGGCGATATATCGAAATTAGCGATAGTATCGGAATAATTTTGACGACGATGTAAAATTTGAATATATCGGGAATATAGAATATTTCAAATTCAAGCATACTTTCCCAAAAGAACGCGCCGAATGTCCAAAAAAGGAACCTGTAACTGCTCTACGCCCCTCTACTACGAGAGCTTAATGATAGCGGTTGCCAGATAACAAGAGTTTGAATCTCCAAATCAGAGCTCCACTGTTACAAGGATACATTTTCTGCCGGGTGTTTGCTTATTTTAAGCAATCTGGCAACCATGCGCACGTGCTCACTCCTTTTTGCGGAAGAGCCGCTGACGATAATCTGAAAACACTAACAAGCTTGAATTGAGCGATCTAATGAAAGCGTCGTTCAGCCAGTCTGTGTTTTGTCGTGAGATCTCAACTGTATTGTTTGCATTTGTGATCGCAAAATAAATGCACTTACTCGACCGCTGATGTTTGAATAGAGAAACATAGGCTATGGCCAATTGGAATTACTATTGGGGAATTTCACTGATATGTTTACCAATTTCCATAATATAGACAGAGAGAATGCAAAAGTCTTTGGTATTCATTTCTATATATTTTTATATTAGAAATAGCTATGTGCTTTAGCAACTAGCTCCCCATCTAAGAGGGTTTTTAATGTTTTAATGTCAGTAGGAACATAGTTTCATGCCACAGAGCTTCTCTTAAAACCGCAGACAGTTGACAGACTTGTGTTCTTAGCTTAAAAACTTGTTAAAAAATGTTAAATATAATGCTTATCCCAGTTGCATAGTATAAATTGTGAATTGCATCCACTAAAAAGTTGACAGAATGAACTTTCTGTACTTAATTTGCACTGCTTCAGTTACATATAGGCCTACATGTATTCATTTAATAAAAAGCAGTAAGTGATCTCTTGGTCTAGATTTTTTTAACTGCTTAAATAAGCTGTTTAATCTAAATAGTTTTTTTGTGTTTTTTTTTTTTTATGGGCAAAAGAAAATCATGTTTTTTATATTATTTAAATGCAAATGCAAACATATTGAGATATATATCGAATATTGTAAAACTTTGACGATATCATTTTTTTATATATATATATCGCCCAGCCCTAATGTGAATCCTCATGTTCTGTTATTTAATCTCCGGGAAACAAATTATAATATTTTTAACGAGTCACAGACACTTATCCTTTCTAATTTAATTCAATTGTAATATAAAATAATCTTGTCGGTTAGCGGTTAATAATCAGCATTCTAAATTAACACCCGCCAACCCGCCAAATGCGTGTTATTAAAAACTTACTAGCCAGTTTGTCTGGTGATGCATGAGGCTCTGTTCTTGGTCATAACCATGGAAACAAACGGAGCATCCATCAGAGCAAGGAGCGACTGAAAGAGGAGGGAGTTAGCTATTAAAAAAGTTAAGATTAAACTAAATGCGGCGGTGGTTGGGACAGATTTCTGGGGGCGAGAAGGGGAACGAGGCAGGGGAAGAGGTTATTGACAGAGAAACAAAGAAAAGAAAAGACAATGTAATGCCAAATGCCTGACGGGTCGTGAATGGCTTATGTTTGATCACAAGAATGTCAAAATGTTTTGTCAGGATTGCAGCATGTACGCGAAAGAAAAACACAAAATGAGCAATTTCATGGTGGGAACTAATAACAATGTTAATAAAATGGCCAAATGCATTTACTGGCACTCGTAATTTATCTTATTTTCACTGAAAAAAATAAAATAAAATTGGCTAGTGGAAATTCTGATTGGCTGGTAACTTTAGTGTAAAGTGTAAAGTTACCAGCCACATTGTCTGGTGATCAGAAAAAAAAAAGTTAATTCAGAACCCTGTTATTAATCGGTTAAGGAGCATCAGTTTTAAGATTCCGAATTTAAAATATTTGCTTCTTGCCTAGATTACAGGTGCATATATAAACTTTAACTATACAGCACTGAAAACTTCACTCACTTCCAGTGTTTGTACAGTGAGGCGACCTCTGGTAATTGTACTAATTTTATGAACACTTACACAAAAGGGTCATTTCACTAAAAAAGTGGAAGTTTAATGGATTGAGTCTTTCAAGAGCAGCTTAGTTCCTCATTAATGGCCAAGTGCTCACAGGAAAAGAGTGCTAACTGAAATGACATATAGCTTAGAAATTACAGTCCCACAATAGAGCTGCACATGTATTCAGCCACTTATTCTCACGGTGAGTGTAGAAAGACAGAAACCCTCTTAGAGACACTTAACACTGAACTAGCTTTGATTTAGAGTTATTTTTTTTTTTTATATTGCAGCACATTTTATTGTCTGTGGGCTTGTCACACTTCACACTGCTTAAGAAAGTGACAGTTTATTATTGTAGCTGGCTGTAGACGGGTTTATGTGATACTTGCGGTGGAAGACCTCTGTTTTAGATACGTGAAGACAGAATAAGAGACTGGTAACTAGAAGTCATTTTCAGGCATTTACTCAAAGCAGAAGAAACACACTAGTTAAAAAAGGGCTTTTTATGTTAATATGCGCACATCTTGATCTGGTTTCAAAAGCGGTTGGTTTAGCCAGTCAAACAATCACATATTCTGTAATACCTCTCCAACAGAGGATCATCTGTCATTGGGGAAAAAATAAGTCTTTATTTTTTAAGGTTTGGTCTGATAATTGGACTGATAGAGGTGGAGTATGATGCAGTAAGATGCATGTTGTAGCCTATTAGAAAGCAGGTCTCTAAAATTTAAAATATAAGAACAAAATGCTCCAGTATGGGTTTTGTCTTATATCATGTGATATCATTTAGCGAGTGCTAAATGCACCACGAGTGCATTTTTTTTTTTTCTGAATATCTGCACGATTTCAAATGTAATAATGATTTTATACAACAGTCCAATAAACAAGAAGTTTATATTATGTGACATTTGAAACAATATCATGAGTGCTGTCTGTTTTTGTTCAGTTTCGCCAACGGCTCCACACAAAGCCACTGCAAAACTGTTGGGCATCACAGAGCAAAACACAGTAGTGTTTCATTACTGAATGAATATATATATATATATATATATATATATTTTTTTTTTTTTTTTTTTTTTATGAATCCACTGAGCCAATGATTCTGTGACCTGTTTAATAAAAGGCAGAAACTTGCTTCATTTCTGAATGAATCAGCTGTTTGATCAAATTGATTTAATGAGTGACTCAATCACTCAGTGTAATATTTATTTCTAGAGCTATTTTTTTTTTTTGTAAAGTCTATTGAATGTTATCTTTTATCACTTATCACATTCATAATTGTACATTTTTTTGGCTGGGGTAATTTCTCGATCTTAATAATAATAATAATTTGTGATTAAATGAGCAATTTATTGGCACATCATGTTATTAATTACCTCAAAAACCTTAGTCACCTGACAGCCCATACATATATATCTGATGATGATGGATTATTTTTAGAAATGTCTGTTTATAAAGACGAATATCCAACAAATTAGGTTTTACTTGGGAACAAAACAAACACTGAATAAAAGTTGGTTCGTTCTTTCTTTAAAATGCTTGTTTTGTGCGCTACTTGTCCAATCATCAACATCTTTAAACCTAAAGACAGACCCAGAATGTGAAAAAAAAAAAAAAACACATTAAGAAAATGCAGTGCTTCCCACATATTACAGTATATTAACAGCTGACCAAGTATATTTGGAGAAACCTGTTTGCTTTTATCATTTTTATCCTCTTTTATCCAGCTAAAATAAATGAAACCATCTGTGATTGACTGACTAATGCCCCACACACTTTGTATCTGCTGGTTCTGTGTGCTGAAGAACTGTTACTCCCGATGACATTCCCGTGTGCGCAGAAGAGACGTGGTGGATATCTCTCAGACAAACACAGCGCTCGACAGCACGGGCACTTCAGTCGCATTTGTGACTTTAATAGATGTGTGCAAACTAGGGCTGTCACTTTTGTGAAAAAATCATTTTCAATTTTTGAGACATAAATGTTCATTGAATCGATTGTAAAATCGATTTTCCATGTCTAAAAAAAAAAAAAAAGAATTTTCCTTTTTCAACGTCAAATAACGGACAAACGTAAAGAGAGCGCTGGAAACGCACAAGTCAGCAATATTTCTTATTTATTGACAAGAAGTTTCTACAGAATAACAAACAGCAACAGGAGTGCAACATTCTCGAAAAAAATAAATGCAGAGGGGACGGCTGCCATAACAAAAGAAAAACATCACTGCAGGCTTCAACCCGGCTGCATTTATGATTTGGGCAATTAAAAAGTCTCCAAGATTATTTTAATGATTCAATCCATTTCAAACTATTGTTCAAAAAATTTTACTTTAAATGGACTCGAGAACAGGCCATGTGTGTTTATTTTATTGTACGTAACCGACAATTAGGCTAGACGGCACTAGGCAGTCATAATGAAATGCGCAAAAAACTAGGGCCATTACAAATTTATTGGACAGGAAAACAAGTCAATCAACATTTTCGGGGTCCAGAGCAGAGCGTTTTTATTCACTATATGTCCAGCTGTTGAGAAGACGTGCTCTGACTGCACTGATGTCCCAGGGACACTCAGGTACAGGTGGGGTTATTACTGCAATTTTTCCACCACAAAAGCCAGTCACTGTCAGCTTGCAATGGTCCTTTTCATAACTCAGGTAAACAATGAGTCCGCACACCAGAAAATGCTCCTTAGCAATTTTAATGATTGCTCACCACGTGTATCGTTTCGGGTCCAAGCCCTTCATCAGACAAGAAGAGACGAGACGTTTTCATAACTCAGAATCTCCTGTAACTTGATGTGCGAATGAGGCGAATTCGTGTCTACCACGCCGCGAGACCTCCAGACGCGCGTAAATGCGTCTTTACATTGACTTAACATTGAAATCATTCGCGCCAGACGCTCTATTCGCATTTGGTGTGAACGCAACATAAGAGGTCGCTTTCGAAAGTCACTGGGTCTGGTATTTTCTGTGTTTCGGTATCTTTTGCAACACATACAGCACTTTCGGAATTCTTTAATTTCTTTTCCTGCTTGTTTGTGAGTTTTGTTACATCTATTTTTTTTTATTGTTTTATTCTTTTAAAATTAATAGTAGACATATTTGGTTAAAATCGATTCCCTATTTTCATTTTTGAAACTTTTTTTGGTTGGCACGATCGATTGTGCAATCGATTTTCGAACTAAAAGTGACAGCCCTAGTGCAAACTGTAAAATGAATTAAGGAGCATGTGTGTGAATAAAGCAAAATCCCTCTGGGTGAGTATTCTTCAATTTAATGTCATAAAAAGTCTTCAATGCATGAAATGGTAAAACAAAAGTCTTAATGGTAACTTACAGACGTCTTATATTTTGGGGTATTTGAGGTACATTTTTGCGATACAGCCTATTGATTATTACATTTCAAAAGGATATTATTTAATAGAAAAAGAGCACTGCACATTTCAGTCTCAAAAGGCGTTCTACAGGCTGACGCAACAGTGCTTCACACTGCTTCAAAGTGAGTTTTTTTTTTTAGTTACACAATAAATTGTATTTAATTTAATTTATATTTAATTCATAGTAAACTACTGTAATTTCTGGCTGGGATGCTTCCCCACGGGGAAGAAAAGTCAAATAACTCAAATAACTTTATTTGACACATTATTCAATATTTTGATTTTACTAGTATCAGTAAAATCTGTATCCCATTCACTGAGAGAGACACTATTTGACAAAGCAGGTAGAACTCCACCATGCTGTAATTCTGAATACTTTATATGTAATTAAAATGAATTTCAATAAATAATTAAATATAAAAATAGTTAAAAATGACACATTATTTGTAATTTGGCACACGTAGTAGACAGTTTTTATGTGCCGTGGTAACCACCGCAAGTATATTTCAAACCTGTGGGAAGCACTTAAATGGCCATGTGTGACTTAAATCGCCTTTTATGTGAGCACTGAGTTGTGTTCCCATCTCTGAAGTCAGCAGTGTGCAGATGCTCACCATCCAGAGTTCAGACAAACAGCTGATCATCAGGAAATGAAGGTTAATAGAGAACGTTTAAAGACTAACACACTTACAGTGTTTCGAGAGATGGCGGTTGTAAAGCTTTATGGAGGTTAAAGGGTCAGTGGCCCCTTTTCACTCTTCATCTCCCTTCCACTCACTCTTTCATATGGTCTTTCTTTGTTTTTAAATTCTGAACGTCTTTTCCATGCAAAAGTGCTCAAAGTCAAAGATCACACTGGTCTTTGAGATTACCATGAGCTAGGAGAGAATGGCTTAAAACTGGGGATTAGACTGCCCACTGCTTGCACTGCATTAAGACTGGACCACCTGACCACCCTTTGTTTTCTCAGTTCTCAAATCAATTTTTTAGCCTTTTTTTTTCAGTTAAAAGAATACATAAAAGCAAGCCATTTGATTTGTTACAAGAATCTAAGCCTTGTTAAAACAAGCTACGTCTACTCAAGAATCTCTCTTGAACAAGTCTTCTGAAACTATTCCAAAATCCTGCAAGATGAATAACAACAATCTGAACATACATACAAAGAATTAAGAAACTTGAAATGTAGAAAATGTACATAACATACATGGAAAAAGAACTATGGATTCTATAAAGCATGTCTGGTCGGACAGTAACAGGCAACAATGACTTTTCTGGTTTAAGTGGATTCAATGTATCTCTTCAAGATTACAAGTAATGTAATTTTTCAGCACCATTTGATCATGGTAGACCCATCTTGAGAAAGTTTATATACCGAAATCAATTTATCTATAATATAAATGGGGGAGCTTTACATTTCCATTTGTGTTATTTGATGACAATTCAATTATTCTAAAACACAGAACAATAGTAATGTGTCTAATCTTGGCAAACTAAACAAGAGGAGATATTTGCCATGGTTATGCTGTGAATTCCTCAGAAGTTGCTACTGAGCTCACCTGAAGGGAAGTGAGGTCTGCTATCCAAAGGGACGGACACCAGCGAGTCCACAATGTCTGACCTACTCTGAAGGAGTTTGGAGATCATCTCAAACCCCTGAGGACCTAAAAACTCAAACAGCTGACAGTGAGAGAGAGAGAGAGAGAGAGAGAGAGAGAGAGATGAATGAGAAAAATATGAGATTAGATACAAAGGATGTGTGCAGATGTGTGAGAAGTTTACACAAGAGAGCAACCAGAACACATTCAGTGCTACAATATGACAAAACCACAACAATCAATACAAACTGTGTCAAACCTAAGTGATACAAAGTGCTTTTAACAAAACTTAGAATTTGAAAGATCTGATGAACTTCACAAATTTTGGCAAATCAGTGGCCATTGTTCTCCAAGTGGGTCATCTGAGACTGAAAGTAGACATGAGTGGACCCAGTGTACACTGGTGAATCATAAAAGTATGACTGTACTTATAATTTACTGTGAAATGCAGCAGCAATGGGACGTACATCCCACTAACACGTTTCACAAATCAAGAGTACTGCATTGTAAAAAAAAAAAAGTAGTGCATTAGACAAAACAAATGTAAAAAAAGCATTCTGAAATTTAATTGTTTTGTGCGTTATTATGTGTTATGCATTAATTTAATGTGTAGCTATTGTCAGCATATGCAATTGGAACAACTGTAGTGTTATAAGGGACAAACTAAAGCTATACTGAAACAAACAAAAAAAATCATTAAAATGCACCATAAAAACTCAATAAAAAAAAAGAATCTACAATTATTTTGCAAGTTAGGCCTAACAAATAAACGGAACACCCTTCAATTTTGGCATTTGTAAAGAATCCCAATACCTCTTGTTAAAACTTAAAACATGTAATCAAGTCAATCAAATAATATCTTTCTTTAGTAATGTAAAAAATATAGTGAAGGTAATTACCTTAATGCACCCAAAGCTAAGCTACACACAAGTAGAAGCAAAGCTTTTAAAGCTAGCAGGAGGAGGATGTGCTTGAAGGAGTTGAAAATCACCACAAAAGCCACAGTCTAGTCTCATGCACAAATCAATTTTACATAAAGAAAAATACATATAGTGTTGAGCAATCATCTCTCAGGGGAACTGCAGTATGGCAGATACTGAAATGATGAGCTGCAACTGTATGCTTTATGATGAAACAATGACACTGACAATGATAATTCAATTAATGAGAACAGTAATGGAGAAATGTGGTCCAATAAAATTATCATGCTGGACTTCCTCAATTGCCTCTCTAAGAGCAGTTCTTAGGGATAATGCAGATCTCTGCTAGTGCAGTTATTAATGTCCATACATAACCAAATGAAATGTATCAGTAAAAAAAAAAAAATTTTCCACCCCCTAGTGCATGCACATTTTCATGCATTTCTAAGGATGGTTCACAAAGCTGCACATTTACAATTACATGTACAATAAAATACAGGTGCATCTCAATTAATTAGAATGCCATGGAAGTTCATTTATTTCAGTAATTCAACTCAAACTGTGAAACTCGTTTATTAAATAAATTCAATGCACACAGACTGAAGTAGTTTAAGTCTTTTGTTCTTTTAATTGTGATGATTTTGGCTCACATTTAACAAAAACCAACCGATTCATTATCTCAACAAATTAGAATACTTCATAACTTCAAAAAATAAATTTTTAGTGAATTGTTGGCCTTGTGGAAAGTAGGGATGCACGATATTGGATTTTGGCCGATATTCGATATGCCGATATTTTCAAAATAATTTTGGCCGATGCCGATACCGATATCGATATATATACAAATATATACTGATATATTTAAACTTTAATTTTACTGAAGAGAAATCCATGTATCTCTTCTGTACTGATTCTACCATAAATTTATTATTTTACAAATGTAGACAGACATTCACATCTGAAAAACAGGTCAATTATTTCACTTGGAGAATATCGGTTTGGCTCATCGGCAGAAATATTCATATCGGCCGATACCGATAATGGTCATTTTAAGCTTTTATCGGCCGATACCGATATTGTGCCGATATTATCGTGCATCCCTAGTGGAAAGTATATTCATTTACTGTACATGAACTCAATACGTGGTAGGGGCTCATTTTGCTTTAATTACTGCCTCAATGAAATCAGCATCTGCAAAATGTTGGTCAGCAGAAGGAAGGAAAATTTCTTGATAAATGGGTGCAGTTACTTTGGTTTTCAAAAAACACAATGGACCAGTACCAGCAGATGACATTGCACCCCAAATCATCACAGACTGTGGAAACTTAACACTGGACTTCAAGTAACTTCAAGCTTCTCAATTCTTCCTCCAGATTCTAGGACCTTGGTTTCCAAATGAAATACAAAACTTGCTCTCATCTGAAAAGAGGACTTTGGACCAATGGCAACAGTCCAGTTCTTCTTCTCCTTAGCCCAGGTAAGACACCTCTGACGTTGTCTGTGGTTCAGCAAATTCCTTGACATGTCTGTGTGTGGTGGGGCTCTTGATGCCTTGACCCCAGCCTCAGTCCATTCCTTGTGAAGTTCACTCAAATTCTCGAATTGATTTTGTTTGACAATATTCATAATGCTGCGGCTCTCTCGGTTGGTTTTGCCTCTTTTTCTTCCAAACTTTTTCCTTCCATTCAATTTTCTGTTAACATGCTTGGATACAGCACTCTGTGAACAGCCAGCTTCTTTGGCAATGAATGTTTGTGGCTTACCCTCCTTGTGAAGGGTGTCAATGATTGTCTTCTGGACAACTCTCAGATCAGCAGTCTTCCCCATGATTGTGTAACCTAGTGAACCAAACTGAGAGACCATTTTGAAGGCTCAGGAAACCTTTGCAGGTGTTTTGAGATAATTAGCTGATTGGCATGTCGCCATATTCTAATTTGTTGAGATTACAATATGTATTGTGAGTGTATTGGTGAGGTTTTGTTAAATGTGAGCCAAAACCATCACAATTAAAAAAAAACAGAGACTTAAACTATTTCAGTCTGTGCATACTGAATTTAATACACGTTTTATAATTTGAGTTGAATTACTGAAATATATTAACTTTTCCACATGATTCTTAGGGCTGCACGATTATGACAAAAATCATAATTGTCGATTATTCCCTTGAAATTGTAATTGCGATTATATATTACGATTAGCACAATTTAGATTGAATAATTTTTTTAATAGCTTTATGCCATTGTTTGAAGCCACTGCATGCCATATTGTTATATCAAAATAAACCAGCGGGAAACACTCTTCCTGAAAAACTTCTTTTTTTTAAGCCTCAAATATCATATATATATATATATATATATATATATATATATATATATATATATATATATATATATATATATATATATATATAATTATACTTATTTTATTTTATTTTTTTTTCTGAGAAACCAAACCAAAGTAAATATATGCATGGTATTATGTTATATTAAAACAAAGAAATTCAAACAATTGGGAAAAAAACCCTTAAGATAATCTGTAGAGAGAACAACAACATATCTTATGCACACAGAATGATGTAAGTGAACTTTTTTTTTTGTGTAATTGTGCCTTTAAACGATTACATAATTGTGTCATCTGTAATTGTAATTACGATTACAAATTCGATTAATTGTGCAGCCCTAATGATTCTTATTTATTGAGATGCACCTGTACATCCTAATAAATGCACACACTGCACATTTAAATTCCAAAGTGGCAGCAAGACTCAAAAAGAAGACAGGATTAAAAGATTACACTTAGTTGTATTTGTATTAACAGTTTAACCAAAAATGAAAATTTGCTGAAAATGCATTCAACCTCAGGCCATCCAAGATTTGGAGACATTTAACATTATACCACTTGCTCACCAATGGATCATCTGCAGATATCAGTTAACATCTCGAGAAGTGAAAAGTTGCTTTTTTAGAAGAAACAAATCCATCAATAAGACAATTTTTACTTTAAAATGCTTCCAATGTAAAATCATGTATTCATAATAATGATGGACTGGAGTGGTATGGATTATTGTGATTTAGTTTTTGTTTTTTATCAGCTACTTAGACTCTCATTCTGACCGCACCCAATCACTTCAGAGGATCCATTGCTGAGCAAGTGATGGAAGGCTACATTTCTCCAAATTTCTTCAGAGAAACAAACAAACTCAACTAAATCTTGGCTGGCCTGATGAGGAGTACATTTACAGCCAATTTTCATTTTCATTTAAAAATAATATTATTGGTTTTTTTTTGTTGTTGTTTTTTTAATTACCTAAAAAACACTGATAAAGTAAAAAAATATTTTTATTGCAGTGCAAAATGTGAAGGAGCTCATAAGGAAACAGGTCATGGTGCAAGTTTTCCTAGTGTAAATGAACCTTTATGTTGCTGCATCTTTCATTCATCTGAGCTGACTTCAGGTAAAAACCACTGTTCTCCACATCCTGTCTTATCTAAAATCACTCTGTTGCCAAAATGATTTTATAAGCCAAATAACAATAAAATGGTATTGATATGACAGCTTCACTGATATGACTGTAAAATCTTTTCAGCAGATCTGTTGTACAGTTAGCAGTCCTGCAGGGTTGCTAAACTAAATCTGTAAATTTGACAAATGTGCACTTCCATGCTGAGAGAACAAAGCGTTTTCATTCTGGCAGATACACATTTCCTGTCCTCTCCAGAGACTATTACAAGTGAATTAATCTGCCTTTTGTGCTTTGTATTATTCAAATGCATTTATATTGCTATTTTGCTAATTGTATTATTTTCCACCATCACAGAAAGTGTTATTTGTTCATGAATGGGTGATTTTCACAGAAACTCGAGATATGTCAAGGTCATACATCATACTAAAATTAAGCCTATTTTTGCACTCATTAAGGTTTTTGTAGTGACATGGATTTTTTTTTTTCTAACTGTCAAGTCTTATTCATATTACTGTAATTTGACTATATAAATGATATCTGTAAATGTGAAATACCAATAGCTGCTCTTCACACTGTCACTGTCAGGATTAATGGCAGTGAATGGACAGCCTCTTAACTTTTCTGTTGTTGACTTTGGAGTGACACGTGCTGAGAATAGTGAAGAGAAAGGCACACAAAGGCCATCCCCACATCTAAATGTGTCAGTGGGATAGCTGGCTTCAAAATGTCAACTACGTGAGGATCATTAGAACACGATGTAACTCAGGTACTACAGTGCTCAATGTTGGCACAGGGGACTACCACTATCATCGAGGATTACACATCAAAAACAGCACATACGACCTGCATTCTGAGCCTACGGTTTTGCAGTACCACTCACAAAGGGCCTATAAAGGCATTACTGTAAATACAATGTCATACTTCCTGCCATAGAATAATAATAACAGTGCCATAATGAACATTATGGGTTTTGCCACCAAAAGCATTCTGTAGTTTCTATAGATTATTAGGTCCCACTTTATATTAGGTGGCCTTAACTACTATGTACTTACATAAAAAAATAAGTACAATGTACTTACTGTGTTCATATTGTATTGTAAAACACTTTTGCTGCTATTGAGGTGGGATAGGGGTAAGGTTAGGGAGAGGGTTGGAGGTATGGGTAAGTTTAAGGGTGGGTTAAGGTGTAAAGTATGGGTCAACAGTGTAATTATAAATGTAATTACAGAAATTAAATACAGATGTAATTACATGTAGTTTTTTTATAAATATAAGTACAATGTAAAAACATGTATGTACACAATAAGTACATTGTACTAAATTATTAATTAAAATGTAAGTACATAGTAGTTAAGGCCACTTAATATAAAGTGGGTCCGAATTTATTTATTTTTCTCAATAGAACCTTAATGCAGTCTGGGTCATAGTGTTTTATAATTTTAGCCTACAAAGTTGCTTAAAACCTAGTCTATTCTTCTCTGTGTGATTTCTAAAAATCTAAATATTCAGAGCAGATTGGAACTAACTTGAGTCACGTGTTCATGTTCACACACACACACACAACACACACACACACACACAGAGAAAAAAAAAGGCAACTAATAATTTTATTACAAATGGAAAAAAAAAACAATTAAGCTTTTCTTTTTATATTTAAAAAATATATGTTGACCATGTAACACACTGGCTGGTGCCCAAAAGTTTTTGTTATACTTATACTCACCAAGACTTAATTTATTTGATCAAAAAATATATTAAAGTCTGTACTATTGTGAAATATTTTATAATTTATAATAAGTTTTCTATTCGATTTTTTATGTAATTTATTCCTGTGATGCAAAGCTGTATTTTCAGCATCATTACTCCAGTCAGGTCACATGGTCCTTCAGAAATCATTCTAATATGATGATTTGCTGCCCCTGACACATTTCTTATTATTATCAATGTTTATTTAATTTCTTTTTAAACAAATGTGTGTATCTGTCTACCTTGAGGATTTATGCGTGCATATCATACCAGAACACTGTTTACCAGAAAGGCCTTCAGATTCCTGTGGGACTCAATGAATGCGGTACGACAGAGCGATCTTCAGTTTGCTAAACAGATCGACAAGTGGGTTTATTCACAGTGGACAACACTCTTGGTACACTCTGTGCATGCAATAATTAATTGCAAATATAAACTTTTAATGCTGAGGCACAAGGTTACAATGGGACTTGTCCAATTTCCTTCGTGAACAGATTTTTATCAGTTCTCTGATCTTTGACAGAATGTATTATTTATGCTGATGTACAGTCAATGCACAAAGTAGACAAAGTAAGTCAAGCTTCAAATTATACATTATATTACATTATAAGTATAACTGCAAGCAGCAATTACAGGGCCAAGCACTACAGAAGCAAGCCTCAGACTAACTGCAGGAATGAGTAATTAAAACCATTTTAAGATTATTTTAGTCAAAATGGCTGAAAAATCTAATAAAACCACTAGTAATAAGATTTCTTAGCTTTTACTTTTGACCAATATGTGGCACTGTTACCAAATTAATGTGGCATGGTCAGTATGAGGTGACAATGGAACATACAAAGTTTGGTGTCAATATGTCATCATGGCGCTGTACAAAAACCACTGTGTTTATCGACACGAAATCCATAACTTTTTGTCACGACAGTCTGAAGATTATCTGACTCGATTTTGGTGAAAATCGACAAGTTCGAAAAAGTAGGTTTTACGAACAATTAAAAATAGCGATAAAACGAAACTTTGCGATTTTAGAAAATTGAGTTCAATCAACTCCGCATGAGCCACGGATTCAGAGGAAAAAACATGAGTGCAACTTTGGACAAGTGGTGGCATTAGAGAGTTTGAGTTAAAGACTCCAAATTTGCTATGGTGACTTTTCTCATAGTCCTCTCTCAGTACACCAAATTTCACAACTTTCCCGAAAGTGGTTCTATTGGCTGCCATAGACTTATTTAGCAGAAGAAGAAGAAAAAAAAAATCACGCTAATGGATACAATAGGTGCCCAAGCATCTTTGGTGCCTGGCCCCTAAATATACAGTGTGTGTGTGTGTGTGTGTGTGTGTGTGTGTGTGTGTGTGTGTGTGTGTGCGTGTGTGCGTGTGTGTGTGTTTGTGTGTTTCAAAATCAGGTACTTACTCATGATCTGGTCGGTTTACAGATATAATAGAAAAATCAACTAAAAAATAACTATGTGTCTGGTGCTGTGTGTACTATGTGTATACTGTATATAATTTAATTTTTAAATTTTTATTTTTTATCTGCATTGCCCGATAAATTGTTCTTGCTTGGCCAAACAGTATTTTATTTTGAAAGCACAAAGAACTCCCATTCTCAGTCTTCAATGATAACGGTTTAACAATTCTGTCTAATAGATTTTTAATTCCAGACGTGTGCATTTATAGCCTGCTTAAAACCTTATGAGCTATGTGAGTGACATATGTATCGACAGTAACTAACTCCAACCAATTTGCTCAGCAGGATTGAAACCTTTTTTTTTTTCCACCATGACAGAAGTTCTCTTGAAAGATAGAGATATGTATTATTTTTTTTAAATACATTTATAGATTTATTTACAAACATTTCTCACCTCATTTTGTAGTTCGTCATCACTCCTTGTGGAAGCAAGCATCTCAAAAAGAGAAGTGGCGAGCTCTTCGGCACTGGACGATACCATATTTCCCTCGTTCAGGTATTTCTCCACCTCTTGTCTAAGGATGGAGCTGTCTGCGTTTCTCCGCTCCAGGTCTTCTGCTGAGTAAGCATCATCTCGGTCACCCCCAGCCTTCCTCTCACCAACATGATTATTGAGGAAGCTGTGAAAGTCCATGTCCTGCTCTGTATCAGTCCCCTCTGACCAGGGCAGAGGATCCTGAGCATCCAGCACATATGTGTCAAATGAGAAAGCAATGTTCCGTCCAAAGATAGAACTACGGTTCACCGTCTTGAGAGAACTCTGTGTTTGGATGAAAGCATCCACCTGAGATTCTCCAATCTGGGCCACTAAACGACCCACAGCTGCACAAGACATCTCGGCGGCAGAGGCCGGAAAAGGTCCAAACATCTGTTTGATGGCCCTGGTTTCCTCATGACCGATCTGGTCTTTGTTGTAGAATGTTTTAAACAAGAAGACTCCCGCACTTTCAATGGTGTCCTGCCCATGATCTGTACCAACTGCAAACATGTAAAAAGAAACACATACACTATTTGTTTACATGCACAAAAACACAAATGTAGGTGTTCAGGCTTAACCTGCTTGCTTTGAATAAATGTGCATTAGTACTATTTTGCCCAATGCGCACTCTTGTTGCCTCAAAAGAGAAGCCAAAAGCTTTTGTTCACCCTAACTAAAATTATGAATTTTAAATTCGAATATATTTCGAATTTGGATAATATTTAATTGCAAATTCAAACTTAGTTTTCAGCCATTTTGACAGCCCTAGTTTGCACAGCTGCATTGTGGCACGAACACTCATATAAACAGTAGCTGTGAAATTTGCGCGCACAGAGGAACGCAGAAACCTGTTGTCAGCACTGTCCTGTGATTTATCACTCGTAGCTTAGAATCTCAAAACTTATTAAAGCATATTTTTCTACTTTTGAAGGAACTAGGCTATTTAAAACCCACAGATTCACAATAATTTAGAGACGGTAAGACTAATTCACACACGCAATCACTCGTGCTGATACAATGCTAATTTATCTTTATCTGATCTTTATTTATCTCTTACACAGAGCAAAAAAATGTTACGAACATAGATAAAATAGCTGTTGATAGTACACTATGATGTCAGATCGCTCTTTCAATTTACTTTCACTTTAATTAGCGACAAATCAGTAGCATTTGTTTGAATTAACCATGGGTTAATTTATTTTTTCTTAATAAAAATACACAAAACAATAAGACACTCGCTTGTATTACATATTGCAAAATGAATAATAACTTAACACACCATGCAAAAACTAAACAAAAGCACTTATGAAACGCCTTTAAAGTGCATTTATTAACAAAACGAACCACTGCACACATCGTGGAAGTATCAAACAAGAAATTATATAAAATATTACTATATTATATAAATTATATAAAATTCACTATTCGTTAAATAAAGTGCCTGCCTTGGCTTTTTCAGCAAAAAAAAAACAAAAAAAAAAACAAACCACCGCACAACCATCGAATATGCAACGAACGAAAATCAAACACATCCCTGTTGGCATTTGGTTTGAATCCAAAATATTTCCAAATAGGTGCTTTTGCATTTCGCTTTGAAACCATATCTTCCGCCATCCTTTAGCTCGCCTCACTCTCCTCAAATGATAAATTAAATCGGACCCCTTGCTGCTTTACTGCGGCGCTCGTTCCGCTCACGCTAAATTACGAAGGCACGTAGTCACTGACTGAATTAAGTGCTTTATTGCTATAGGTTAAAACTTCAACACGATGGGGACGGTGCCGGTGGTCAAGTGCTATGACCGGTAGGTGGGTTAAACACCGTGTATCACCGGTAAAACCGACTATCGCAACAAGCCTACAGTGAACTATGAGGGCAAAAAAACTAAACAGAAACAAAATAATCGTTCATTAAACATTTCCTTGTTTTTGTGTAGGTAATACGTTGTCATATATGTTTAAACTTTAAATAGACTATCTATACAAGTAGTTATGTCTCTTTGTATTATTTTGGCCTGTTATTGACGTAATGCACGTCATTTACCACATGCGCAACCAGATGTTCGAATAGTTCGAATATTCGTGTATTTTTTAGAGGGAATATTCAAACGTCATTTTTAAGCAATTTTGACAGCACTACAAAGCAGAGAGATCAAAAACAAAGAACATGAATGTGGAATGGTCCTACAAGTTCCCAGGAGTTCGCAATTGCTCAAGTGTGAATAAGACAGACAACACATCAGCATTGTTCAGGAAAAGTCTCCAGTGCCAGCCCAGAGTTCCTACCCCACCCAAGATATTCACGTCAGGACCAGAACACTAAGATTAAATGGAGTGACAGAGAAGGATTCAAGATTCATTCATGGATATTTAACCAGAGCAGGGCTATGAGGGATCAAATTGAATTAGATTCATCAGGACAACTGAATGGCACTCAGGTGAGGGGTGGCTATATAATCATGAATCATTAGATGCTAAGTGAGCTGATGACTTGTGGAAAATGATCCTGAACTTAAGGTGGTTCAGTAACCCTACTACCAGTGCTGGATTTGATTAGTTCTTCACTGTATTAGAAAGAAAATGAACTAGATCAAAGTTGCTGCAAAAAAAAATTTTTAACTAACCTTTACCAGAAGACATATGGTAAAAGATTACGGAATTGAATTTTGAAAACAATTTAATTTCAACTTTTTTTTCCTGCACAAGTGTATGAACAAAGAAACGTGGATGCCCACAGGCCCAGAAAGGGTTACAAAACCTTTGATAAAGTCTTTAGTATGCATAAATAAATGTTCAGGCTGTGGACACAATGACTCTCAGTAAAATGTGTTTTAGAAGAATCTTATTATTTTCATTATCTGACCTGAAGCAGGAATGAATATGTAAAAATAAAAAAATCTAATGAAATGAAGCTGTTTTATGAGGGAAAATAGACCAAAATACCTTCAAGTCAATTGCTGGTAAAAGAGAGGCCGACATTCAACAAAACTGGTGATTGCAGGTTCAAAGTTTACAGTATCACATGAGATATTAAGTGTTATTTCAAGTGTTATTTTTACTTCTTTATCTGTTTGTCTGATGTCTAAGATACATTTTAAAGCTGAAATAACGAATACATTTTTACAAAATTCTTTCTAGTGAAATAGTTTCTTTATGGTCAGTTAACAGTTTTTTTTATGGACGGACCTTAGGTGGAGGCAGAAATATTCCTCTGATTGCTTCACTAACGCTGGCTAGAAAGTTTTCTTTTTTTTAACAATGGATGGAGAAATTTGGATTTTACCTAGGGACTGCTAAACAGAGCGATCACACTAGTCAAATGAACCAGGCTTAGGGGGTTATATATATATATATATATATATATATATATATATATATATATATATATATATATATATATATATATATATATATATATATATATATAATCAAACCTAAATCAAACCTACAACCTTTTGCGCTGCTAACATAATGCTCTACCACTGAGCCACAGGATCAGCATCAAGTGCCATATATCAAAGCAACAATTGGGTGGTTTTTTTTTACTGTGTACTCAAACAGAAACTCCTAAAGTTTGGATATTTTTCTTTATAAATTGTATATGGGTGTTTTACAATTCCAAATAAAATAGTTTACATATAACATTCCCCAAGCAAGTTATAGCCATTTATTGCAATACTGTTATTTGCGCTTTTAAGTGAAAAAAGGACTATTTTGCTTAATAAAAATAGAGATGCATCCAAAAACCTTTAAGGAGTAAAGAAAATGCAAAGAGTGTTACATAAAAGCAAAACAAAACCAAAATGTTTTTTTTTCTTCAGAGAATATATATATATATATATATATATATTTTTTATATTTTAATATATTTTAAATCTAAATATGAACAATTAACACAAACTGTGCAGCATGTAGTAAAAACAACTGCACAAAAAGTCTCTGTATCTGCAACAATACAAACAGTGCAAATTATCTTTATGAACTATATAATAATTACTTAGTTAAAGTACATAATATACATGATCGATCCTGGATTATTGTCTATAATCTGCATCAGGAGTGAGTTTTCCGGGACGTCATCTAGCAACACGAAGGCATAAATTCCAGTGCTTTATCAGACATGTACCATTGTTTCATCTTTGTTTTGATTTGTTTTATGTCAAAAGTACTCTGTTGTGTGTTTTTCTGGGCTTTTTCAGAGGATTTTCTCATGCAAATGTGTTATTTTGTGTTTTGTATTCATGTATGCACGAAAGACTTTCCTTTAACTTTGTGTTCATTCATAATTCCAAAGAAATATGTTAAATAGTAGTTCAAAAGACCAAAACCTAAGTTTATTGGTTGAACATGGGTCAGTTTGAACCAATCTGGGCACAGGGGTGGGACTTAAACATCAACAATCGTTTCTGTTTGGCTCAGAGGAACGAAATGCATTGGTTTCTTCTGATGAATCAATGTTGTCAAAATGTGATGATGTAAACACGTACACTGAGGTGCCTCTGAATATCCAAATGAAAGAAATGGTGATGATATCTTGGGCTTTACGGAGAATCTCAGCTTTACATCACTTTTTAAAGCATTCAGATAGGATTAGCGGTTCAAAAGTTATTAAACATTAAAGAACAACAGTTATTTTTAGCCGCAGGCTGCTGTCTCGGTCTTTGAGGGTTAAATAGTAGGCTATTTCATGCAGTAACTGCAGGGCTAATACGATATGTCCCCGATGAACTGCATATGTGAATATTTTGTAGACCTATTGTTTAAATCAAATTTATGCTTTAAAAGTAGGGTAATCACAGCCGGTTACATCCACAGTCTGTCTGTTTAAATGTCTGCGTTTAGCTTCAGATGGCTTCTTTGATGACAGTATTCTATAAATATGATTTGCTTTCTGATTCTGACAACCAAAGGCACAATACAGTTTTTCTCTTTTTCCATGGATTTCACCCATTTCCCTCCCTTTGTTCCCAGTGTTTTTCTGCCACCAAAATGCACGTGCAGCTGCAAGTAACGGAATTGTGACGTCTCTTCCCCCAATTTGTCTATAACTACAGTGTTTCCCATACATTGATTTATTTGTGGCGGCCCACCACAATATCAAAACTAACCGCTACAAATACAAGCTCCACCCACAGTATGCCTCCAGGGGTTCGGCTGTTTTCGGAGAGAATCATGAAGCTGTATCTTTCTTTTATAAATCTGATAAAACTAAAGACTCTTCTGAGATATGAAGAATGCAATACTACTATATAGGTACTCAAGATTAACATGATATTGGTAAAAATGTGTGAGTTATGTCCCCTTTAATGAACAAAAAAATAATCATTATACTCACATTAAGATGTGTTTGGCAAACACAAACAACCTACAGTAACACCATCTTCACTAGAAGCATTTGGTTTGTTACATCAAAACTAACTTCAGTTAAAATCAATGATGCTGTCTGCACTGAAAGAGTGCACCTGCGACAGTTTGTAAAGTGCACTTTACTGTAAATTCCCAATTGTTTTACAAACACACTGAAGATATGAATTACCTACCGATCTGTTTGGCTGCTTGGAGGATATTCTTTAACTCATGATTGGCTGCCGGCTGATCTTTCTTCTCCAGATGTTGGGTGAAGAACTGAACTATCTTCTGCCATGTCAGGCCGTCTCGGGCAAATATTTCCTGCCGTTTCAGGCGCTTGCTCTGCAGAGAGTTGCATTCAACAAAACTTCAATTCAAACAGAAAGGACATTTCAATGAACACTTGTTTATATAAAAAAATATTATATATATGTGTGTGTGTGTGTGTGTGTGTGTGTGTGTGTGTGAATATATATGTAATGCCATCTAGGAAAACCCAACACATGGTGAGATTTCACCTTTTTTAGGTTTTGATGCCATATGAAAGCTGTGTTCAAGGCCTTTCCAAAACGAGAACGTAACAAAAAGTTATGGCTACCTGAAGTTGGCTGATATTTATGATTTTCCGGAATGGAATTTTAAGAAAAACAGGTTTAAAGTGAGACGGGTGGTGGGAAATGTGCATGTTATATACGTCACATTATTTATTTTGATAGGGTAACTTTTTTTGTGGTGTTAAGAGAAAGCACCACCGCAGTGTGTTCTTAACATGAGAGAAAGCCTTTTCTGCTTGCTGCAATAAATTGTTATTTTTCTGCACTAAACAGAAAAAAAGTGAATTTTGCCAATATATTTTCAGAGATGATAGACAAGATGTTATAGAAGAATAATTGCCAAAAAAGGAAGAAAAAAATAAATAAAAAAATGACCAATTTTTAGAATTTCCTGAAAACGTCCCAGCACAACATCCGACAGGTTTTCCCAGATCGCATCACATGTGCGCAATGACTGAGGCAGGTTTTTACTTTGTCAATAAGTTTCCTAAAAGCCACATCACCTGGTTAGATTCGCAATGCCTTACAAATGGAAGTATGTTAACAAGACAGAAGTATTAATAGTTGCATTTAATGCGTTTGCATTTTTCTCAAAAATGTTCACATAAATGCCCACCTGGCATGTTCCATATATTAGGCATAATGTACACTACGCTTTTAGGTTCTGTTCTGATGAAAGAAGTCTTATGCTCACCAAGGCGGCATTTACTTGATCAAAATGTTTAGCAAAAACAGTAATATTGTGAAATATTATTTACGTTATATACACAAGTTTTTTGGCCTGGTTCTCATTAAAGCACGCTGAGATTTGGTTTGGTACTCACACTGTACATAATGTGACTCATTTAATGTGACTTTTTTTTCATTTTAAACCTAAAATCAGCATGCTTTAATTTTGCCGGGTTGAAGTAAGTATATGTGCTGCCGGGTTTAGCACTGCCGAGTGAAGCGTGTCAGTGAATTAAATGTCAGTTTTGCATTTTGCTCTGAAACCAGCAGCACATAGTCTAGATTTATGCTTTCGGTTTGAGTGTTATACAGTTTTACAATTAGTCGATCTAAAACAGTGATTGAGCATTAACAGCTGTCAAAGATGTTGGTATGCAAATGAGTGGTCTGAACATATTTTTAAAAAAATTTGAATTTGACTACTCAGAAGACGGCTAAATGAATAGATGCTTGCTCTTAACTTTACTGTACTTGGGATTTTGAAAATGTTGATTGATTTCTGAAGTTCTAACACAAAACTGCACATACATGTAATTCAAAGGGTTCAAAAGAATGCTGGAGTCAATTTCTGTGCACAGATATTCAACATAAATTATCTTTTTGTTTGGTTTGGTTTTTGTGTTTCATATCAGGAAAGCATGTGAGTAAGCACATTAACACACAGATTGTGTACAACTGTGTTCACATGACTTTCGCCCCAGACCACCCTTTTCAAGCAGACTCTGGTAGTTTGCGTGTGCGTACAGTACAGAAAACAGCGTTCATATCCAAACGAATCGATCTCTGGTGTCAAAATGGACCCAGGTGCTCACCAAAAAAGCTACTGAGAAAGCCCCCTCAGATTCGACTTCTTACAAACCAATAAAATAAAACAAATTAAATCCAGTTCCTTTCAAAAGTATTATAATTATTATTTTGTTCAATAAGCTGTTTCAGGGTACAGTGAAAGGGTTATTTGAATAAGGGCCCGGGATTGTGATGTCTGATCGATAGGTCATGTCACCAAGTCAGTAAGTAAATTAACACCATGCCACTGTATCTGCACTTCAATGCCCTCTCAAACTCAGCACTATGAGTGAGCGCTTGGACAAACCTGCACCCTGTGCTCTCTGTCCAAAAGCAGCAGCAGTGGCGATAAAGAAACCTGAATTTAGAGACGAGCAAGGAATTACCACCGAACTGAGGTGTGACTTTCTGCTTCCAACCAAATCCCAATAAAAGCAAAGTCAAGAGCGAGAGAGAGATTAAAGAGGAACAGCGCGGTCAAAGCTCGTTTAATACACTTTGAATCACACTCTTAAGGTCAAAGAAACACGATTAAATGAAGTACAAACAGAGGACATCAGATTACAAAGAGACAAAAGCTGTTTTGGCTATTAATTAAAGCGATATAGATCTGTAGGCTGATATTATCAGCATAAAACAGCACTTTACAGAACTATCTGTGGCCTTAAATCCACTTTAATCTATATATCACAGCTAACCCATTGGTTTAATTTCCTAACTTTTGTTGATTCTGTTCCAAGCAGTGGACATGACTACAGGTGATTGATCAAAACAGTTTAGGCATCGCTTGTCCAGACAACGCCATAATACATGTCTTACATTTCCTAAGGCTCACCATCACAGTCCTATGGTGTTGTGAGAGCCAGGGTAGTATTATGTTTTTTAGATGGGTGGTTCTGCAAGTTTAAAATCTAAAATGGTCCTGTTTAAACCTGAAATGATGTTGGTCAGCCGAGACACACTGCTGTTTCTGTTCCATCTCCATTTTTAAGATTTTATTTCCAGTGATTTGGTAACCTGTTTCACTATTTCAAGAGGAACTATCTTTTATTTTAGTGGCTATATTGACTAAATTTTAAATATTTTTGTCAGAAAGCTACCAAATCTCAAACCATGTTGGACCCCATCTACACCTGCAACACTGTCCCATTTGAATCTGATGATAACATGTAAAAACAACCTCATGTAGGCCTGCTGGTCCCTAGAATATGCTTCAGGACTTTTATCCAGGAAGAAAACATTACTGTTCCTTTGAACTTTCAATTCAAAGTAAAAACATATCAGGGTTTCCACTAAAATATTAAGCAGCACAACTTTAGTTTTAGGGCTGTGCAAAAAATCGAATGCGATTTTCATGCGCATCTCATCAGTAAAGATACTACTGTAAGTAGAAGTATATCTCCAGCAGATCAGGGTTGCCAGGTTTTCACAACAAATGCTGCCCAGTTGCTTCTTAAAACTAGTCCAAAACTAGTCCAATCGCGTTTCCGAGAGGTTCCCCGATAAAAATTGCTTCCCGGGGTTAAAATATACATTTTTGGGAAGGGTTGCCTCGGTAAAATTCACATTTCAGGGGCTAAATATCACATTATTGGTATTGGGGTTGCTTCGAACTGCGGACATGAAAAACAATTGCAGACTTGGCAACACTGGTTAAGGTGGAGCGGCAGTTAGTCTACCAACAACTAACACAAAATTGTTTTCAAAATCGACAAAGAATCGCCTGTGATTTTAACATCGATTTTGTGTAGATTGCCAGTGAATTTCGGCTCTGTGTAGTAAATGCCAACCAATGTTGCCAAGTCTGTGGTGGTTGTTTTTCATGTCCACGGGTCAAAGTGACCCCAATACAAATAGTGTGATATTTAGCCCCTAAAATGTGAATTTTACCAAGGCAACCCTGTTAAAAACGTATATTTTAACCCCGTGAAGCATTTTTTTTATCGGGGAACCTTCTGGAAACGCGATTAGGCTAGTTTTGGACTAGTTTTGAGAAGCAACTGGGCAGCCCTGATCTGAACGCACGTGCTGGAGATATACTTCTTATTACAGGAGCGTCTTTGCTGATGAAATGTGCATAAAAACCGCTATTTAGTTCTAGCTGTGTTGATAATAATAATAATAATAATAATAATAATAATAATAATAAATGTTACTTGAGCACCAAATCAGCACTTTAGAATGCATCCAAAACAAGATCCAACAAGAAAAGTATTATTCACACTAATTTACAAATTAAGAATACATTCATGTATGTGCATGTGTGCATGCATACACGCGCACTATATAAATCATTAAAGGAAAAGTTCCCCCAAAATTGAAAAATCCTTTACTCACCCTCAAGAACATAAAAGAAGATAACCAAACAGCAGATGAACCCTACTGACCAACTGTTCAGTTAGACAAATTCTTCAACATGTCTGGTTTTGTGTTCAAAAGAACAAAGAACTTTTGGAACAACTTGGGCTGAGTAGCTAAATGATGACCGAACTTTAATTTTTTGGGTGAACTAGAAACTATAAAACAGCCAATTACACAAGCATGTGATTACGTCAGTTGATTTCTATATTAACGCATGCACCAAATTGCAACAATTTAAACTAAACAGCAAATTTATTAGTTACACAAAACTAAAATATGAAAAAAATATTGAATAAAGCATTAAACAAAGCTCCAGTTGAATTCATGCTGTCTTACCTTTAGATCATAAATGTCTTGGGTTAAATCGTCCTGTTTGCTGACAGAAGAGAAGGAGCGCAGAGCTCCGGTGAGCCGAGGAGGAGACATGTTCCTCTGTGGACAGACCTGTTCATGTGAGAACATGACAAATATCAGTATACACCGCTCCTTATGTGTCTTAATGGAGCAGACGGTACAGATCATTTCCATTTACGTTATTTAGGGTGCATAATCAGAATATCAGTTCCATGACATTTGAGAAACTCTACTCTCTTTTTTTTTTCTGTCACAAAATATAGCACTTTATCTAATTTGAAGTGTCACATCCTTTCTGTCTGTGCAAGTATAAGTCTGACAGAACTTGCAGACTGCTCAGTTATATCGGATCTAATGCGTTATGATATTGATATAACGTTACGTGATATTTTAATAACTAATGTAAGGTTACATCCGTTTAAGATCTCATCACGTGTTTGTTTATATAATGATGACAGCACAATATGAATACAGCAACTTAATTTTGTAAAAAACTTATTAAACACTACTTCACGAAACCACACACACGCGTTTCAAGGTTTATAAGCTAAATGATATAAAGTGTAAATTTGGCCAAACCTGACCAAAACAGAGATAAGACGAACATGACAACAGAGCTAGCGTCTGTTATCCACGTTCACATCAGTGCACTGAAAAGCCTCGGTACACAGAAATATCGTTAAGTTCTACTAATATGAATGGTGACTGACCACTGATAAATTAGAGTTGATAGCTGTGAAGAGTTTGAGGTAAAGTGGACTCTCGTAGCTGGACCCGTCAGAACCGCGTCAGCCGGCGTACATGCGGCAGTCTTATGGTGCGGTGCATTATGGGAATTGTGGTTTTGTAAGGCTACTACATGCCCCTTTTCAACGGTTCATTTATAGTTAGTGGACTACAATATCCGATATAACGTCAAATGCGGAAATAGCAAGGCAGCAGTAATCAATCCCTGAGAAACTGATGCTTATTACCACAAAGTTCTACCTGACTCAAAATAAAGTTACAGTAATGTACGTATCTAATTTAAACGCCTGAATGTTATTAATAAGCAGGATCTGTATTTTTGATACATCTATATCTAAATTCCCCATAAAACCTGGAAACCCAACAAGAATGTGCGTGTGTGTGTGTGTGTGTGTGTGTGTGTAGGTCTGACTATATTTGCTAAGCCAAATCATGTTTAAAATCTACTTTAAATATAGAGTTTAAAAGTTAAGGGATACCAAGGCTCCATTTGAATTAAAATAATATAATAATAATAATACAATTGATAATAATAAAATAATGTAATATTGTTTCAATCATAACTGTTAATTTGAAATCATTGTAATCAGTTGTTGCTCGAGAAACATTTCTTATATGTTTAGAACATTGTGCTTAAAATGTTTTTTGGAAACCATATACATTATATACAGTACAGACCAAAAGTTTGGACACACCTTCTCATTCAAAGTTTTCTTTATTTTTATGACTATGAAAATTGTAGATTCACACTGAAGGCATCAAAACTATGAATTAACACATGTGGAATTATATATGGAATTATATACATAACAAAAAAGTGTGAAACAACTGAAAATATGTCATATTCTAGGTTCTTCAAAGTATATATATATATATATATATATATATATATATATATATATATATATATATATATATATATATGTATATATATATATATATATATATATATATATATATATATATATATATATATATATATATATGTATATATATATATATATATATATTGGATTAACAAAGGAAATTGCATTTTTCAATATAAATCTTTAATAAAATTAAAAATGTCTTTACTCTTAGGTTTCATCAGTTTAATGCATCCTTGCTGAATACATAGGTAGATAGGTTATATAGATACCGGATAATTATGTAGCACAAAAGTCCAAGATACAATAATAATAATTTTTAAAAAAGCCCTTCGAGTGATTCTGGTGATGTTTAGTGTTCATAATGATATGTAGGCCGATACTGATGTTCTGGTATATAGTGCTTGCAGGAAGGTTTGCAGGACAATACGACATATGCTGCAAGGCTTAAATCCAAAGCACTTGTAAAGTCATAGAACTTCAATCCTTATAATTCTATCCAAATAATTTTTGAAATACACAATGTCTAATGGACTGTCAGAAACAGTCTGTTATATTTTCACCAGACTTGGCCCCATAGTTACCATGAGTTGTAAAATGCCCAAGGCAAGGCTGTTCAAAGAGGTTCATATCTCAGAAGACCCTCTCTGAATGGTGTCATTGTAGATATAGCAGTGCGTAACACTAACCTGATTTAAACAGCAGAGAGGCGTCACCCTGACCATGGGCAAAGTCATTTAGTGTAGTGTTAAATAAACCCTCCATCCAGACCTGTAGTAACACAGACCAGCAGTTATATAGCACTTGAAAAAAGTGACTCTATACTCAAAGGTTATCCACAGGAGAACTGCTCGTGTAGATGATTCCTCTTATTAGTCACCACTCGCTTAGCTTCTTGTTTCTGTAAAGGAAATGTAAATATGTGTGTTTAAAAGGTGTATTTGTCAAGTACAAGAACCACAAACAAGCTATGTAGAAATTCAGTTCAGTCAATTATAGTTTCACAATCATTAGACAACAGTATTTGACCTCAGAATGCCATGACTGACAAATCACAGTCAAGTAATTCAACTGTTTATAAATGACATGCTGCAGACTCCACAGTTAAGGAAGAGGACTACAGCAAACCACAGTTTTCAATTTTTATTTTTATGGGTACAAATTTAGTACTATTTACATTTATGCATTTGGCAGACGCTTTTATCCAAAGCTACTTACATTGCATTCAGGCTATAATTTTATTTATCAGTATATGTGTTCCCTGGGAATTGAACCCACAACCTTTTGCGCTGCTAATGCAATGCTCTAACACTGACATAATGAACTGAAGAGTGTCTCACTTACAGGTACACAGGGGATCAGCAGGATGGATGGATGGTCGGATGGATGGGCGGATAGATGGATGGACGGATGGGTTTGTGGATGGATTGTGGCCAGCAGCACACCTCAGGTAAATGGAGATGCAGGTAGGTATTAGGATGGTTAGCAGGGAATGTTCTTTCTCTTGCAGATATTGAGGAGATTGCTGGAGAAAACTTGGAGGGAATTGTTAGAAATTGCTAAAAGATATTATTATATAATATAATATAATATAATATAATATAATATAATATAATATAATATAATATAATATAATATAAATGAGTAAATGTATTTTACTTTTTCCCCCTCAGTTTCATTTAAATTTGCAGGTAAAATAAGTCAAAATAAATGTATTTTAAAGTTTAGAATTAGACAGCGTTTGGAGAGTGCTTTGGAGAATGGAGAGCAATTAAGCTGGAAACTCATCAGTTGGACTTCCCTCCCATCATCGATATAGGCTAGATTTTTTCCACTTTCCACTTTTCTCATTCTTACTAATTCAGGTTTTTATATGATTGAATCTCTGAATGGAACCATCTGTCTTCAGAAAAGCTTCAATGGCATTTTCATTTATGAGCAGAGCACTGCTTCTTGTACAGCCATAACCGTGGAAACCGCTATATTTCTGATGTTCGAAAAACGCCTCCTACTGGCAGAGAATGAATGTGCATTTTTTTTAGTAATTCCATCTGCTGTTTTTGTTCAGACCATTGCAAAAATCCACCCCATTTTAAATTAATATAATAGTTCATTCTTCTGACTTATCCCTTTTCTTTAAAAAAAAAAAAAAAAAAAAAAGAATGGGATAATGACTCGTTGTGAGATTTAGCATTTTATAATTTAATTTTGTTTTTGTGAAAACTGCATCTCAACAGTTGCTATTTCGTGGTCTACAACATGAAGGAAAGCCATTGTAATGTGTACATGAAAAACGTAGAAAGACTGGACACAACTATGGAGCACCATTGTGCAGCAGCAAGCACCACAGCAACAAAGAAACCTTGAGGTTGACCTTGGTAAATGTGTGCAAATGTATAGGGCCCCATTCCTATATTTTTCCTCTTGGCCCCCAATTCTCTATATCCACCCCTGATCCCAGGTAAAAAATAAATAAATAAAAAGACAGTGCAATATGCATTCATAATATAAGTAATAAAATATGAATCATGACAAAAATAGAAATCAGCAACTGATCAAGGAGATATACATTGTGTACATACTTCAATTTGGCACAATCAATTCAATTTGATACTTGTTATTTCTTTGTAATTGTGAAATTGACTAACAATTTCTGTTTTTCTAATTTTCTCAGTGACATCACTAAGTGCAATACTGTAGCAAAGCATTCTCTTATTCTCATATTTTCTGTGAGGTAGTGATGATATAGTATTTTATCATTCATCCAATACTGATGCTGCTCTAATCTTTTTGTGTTAGTCAAAGCGGCTGCCACTGGTTCTCCCCACAGTGACCTTGTGTCTGTATGAGCGTGACCGCTTGCGCCAAAGGCCATCTGAATGTAAATAAGTCGGAGAGTTCTGCTGCACCATTTTCTGATCAGGGTGATTATGGCACCTGTGCTTCTATGGAGATCTGTTCAGAAGCATTGTGCTGCCGTTAGAGCGGCTCAGCAGACAATACACGTATCTGTCCAGCCAACTGAGATCTGCTGACTTTGTTTTCATCATTTCAGCTCTAAATTATGGTCTGCTCCTCCTCTTCCAGTTCATTCAGACCTGATGTTATTTCATTTAGTAAATGCTGCACGCTGATCAATATCTGTAACAATTGCCTCATTACACTGATGGAGATGAGCATTGTTCATTGAATGTGTCCAATGAAACGTTACTGCATTTCTATTACAGAAACAGTGCAGGTATTGTTCAGAATCCAACATTTTGTTTAATTAATAAAACTAACACGCACAGTAAATACATGACATTCGATTCAAATTTGATCCAATTTTCTTCCCACTTTTCAAATTAAATAAAAAGTATGAATTGAAAGGGAATTCATTTAACCTATCTATCTATCTATCTATCTATCTATCTATCTATCTATCTATCTAACTCATGTTGGTATTTGTCTTTATTTATAAAATAGTTTTTACATAATCATGAAGAACTTTTTTTATATATATAACCAATTATTTACTATAACATCTGATCAGGGTTATTCCACATATTGATTTCTCAGCTCATTTGAAATGGAAACATTGGTATTGTGCTATCTAAAAATATATATATATATATATATATACAGGAAAATATGGCATCTTTTTTGTTATTTTGACCAATTGTCATCTCTCTCTCTCTCTCTCTCTCTCTCTCTCTCTCTATCTCTCTCTCCCTCACACACACACACACATACAAATCTTGATCTACTTGTACCATTTTGTACGCAAAGCATATATTATATTCCCGTTGCGGCTTAAAATCAAAACCAGTTCTTTCCAAAATTTCAATAATCATAATATTAATAAAACAGGAGGACTAGGGCTATCTGCTGCAGTGAATGGACTCATCTGTTTACGTCTGAATGGTGCTGAACACTTCACTAATGCACTTCAAGAATGCCTCACGCTGGTGTCTCGCTCAGACTTGGATACCTATCCTAATTATTCACAAAGTGAAGAGCACTCTGCAGTAAAGGTCTTATCCTGTGGAGCAGCTTCCACCGGATGCATCTTAATAACTCAAGCTCAAATCCAGACTCCAATCTGTCCAGACCTCCGACAGGAGCTCTCTCTCTCTCTCTCTCTCTCTCTCTCTCTCCGTCTGTCTGTGTGTGTGCTTGAGCTGTTCTGTATTGGTAAATCTGAGGCTAACTGGTTTATAGTTATAGAGTAAACTCCCATATACAGGACCTCTTCATTTGACATTTCTGTTCTCTTTACATTTACACATTTAATAATCATAATAATTAAAAGTATTTTGAATGTGAATTGAATGTGAAGTGAACAGGTAATTTATAAATGGTTATAATTTGCAATCATTTTACAGCGTAATGTATTTAAAGCTTAACAATTTGTGTAATGCATTTTAAACATGACTTGAATGCATTCTTGGTGCCCTGCACAATTTGGAATAAATAAATAGTGCTTTACTTCTAAGCATGTTAAATAGTGTTATATTTCACTTTAGAGCATACTCAGTTCAAACTATAACCAGCACACACCTATAAAACCAGAATATCTGTAAAGAAAATTCCAGTATTTATGTCAAGATGTTTCCCTGCAATGCTGACATATGGCTAGCATCATTAGAGACATCAACAGGTTAATTAATGACTTCCTGATATAGACTTGAATAATTTAGTTTGATTTGTAGGGTTTTTTTTTTTTATTATTACAGCCTTTTTATAAATTGATTTACTTTTAATTGACTATGCTCCTCATTTGTTAAATATTTTTGAAAGCATCTGCTTAATGCATAAATGTAAATGTAAACTTTGCTATAGAAGAGCATAAATTATCTACCAGATTCACGTATTTTGAAGAAAATGTGAGTGCCATTCACGCAGAGAAAAGCGTCTCGAGACGTTAAAAATAAGCGTTTTCAAGTGTTTTGATCAAAACACTTGAACATCGAATTTGCTTATTTTTGCTCTAGTGCCGACAAAAAATATGTCAAAAAAATCCACCTTGGAAATTATGCTCGAAAAAACTGTTAGTTATTTCTTAAGTGAAAGTAAACAGTTGAGGAAAAATGGGATGTGTATTATATTGGATGCGTTCATCGTCTCTTAAAGTGACCGCGCCTAATTTAGCGACTGGCTGCTGTTAATGTTAATCCAAGAAAATGAAAATGAAAATCACTCACTGCTCTTGACTACTTTGTAGTTTTAACAGTCAAACCAAAACTTATTCAGACACCAGATATATTTTTTGATAGCAAAACTGTAATAATGTGAGAAATGTTGAAGGTGTCTGAATAAATGTAGGTTTCATTGTATATTTTATTTTTACATTGAAGACTATCCAGTGATTTTTTTACATTTAATTATTTAGTTTCTGTACCTTGACACCTACAAACTTGAAAAAAAAAAAACCTTAAACATTGTGTAAATAGCACAAATAAATAAAATAAACGAACATACAAATTAGACAATTTCAAACAGGGCCCACTGGTACAACCTTCACCGGGTCCCCGCTTGTGCAATGTGGAATTAGTTTACAGCTTTTTCAAGCGGTTTGTTATGCATTTTAGAAACAGGAGATGTACATTTCTAATGCACCATCTAGCTTGATAAACCCCTTCTGAAAGACTTACTGTTTGTCAATTTTATTTGGGTAACACACATATTCTGAATGCCTTCGGCAGAATTCGAATGAGCCATTTTAATCTAGATTAATCTAATGATTCCATTGCGTAAGTATTCTCACCCTTATCTGGGACTAGGGCTGCACGATAAATGTTAAACTGATAATCATGATTATTTTGATAAAAATTATAATCACTATTATTAATGATGATCATTCTATGCTGATGGGAAAAAAAAAACTGCTAAAACAAGACTAAACTCTCCCAGCTTGGTCAAGTTGGTTGTTCCTGCTGGTTTCCTAGCATGACCAACTAAGGAATGGTCAAAACCCTTCTAAGACCAGCCTTCTGACCAGCAAAAACCAACTAAAAATCCCCAACTAAAATCAATCAACCAGCTTAGGCTGGGTTTAGTGTTTTTTTTTTTTTTTTTTTTTTTTTTTTTTTAACAGGGATTTGAACATTTCATGTGTCCTTTAACCAACCTCCACTGACTATGACTTAATTTAACCAGGTACACTGAAAATAGTCTAACATTGCTGTTGTTCATTTAATGTGTATTTACTGCTGTAACTATATTATGGCTAAGTGAGAGACAAAGTTACTTGTTGATGTAAAAAAATTTCATCATCTAATGATCTGTTCAACTGGATTTATTTGGAGTATAATCTGTGCTATTAATTTAATACTAGTGACCATAGCAAATGTGTTGCAATGCATAAGATTCTACAGATTTACATCATACACATTTTTCCTGTTATTTTTAAATGAACCACAGAATGCTTCGACACACAGAGACCTCAAGAATTAATGTATGAATCTCAACAATGGTGCCGTGACTCATGCCGCAATGCATTCTGGGTGCCATGGATGAGTTTTGAATGATGTACCCAGAATATACATTGCAGCATGAAGCATGTCACCATTGTTGAGATTCATACACTGAATCTTGATGTTTGTGCGACAAAAAAAATCCCTTGAAATTATCTGCTTTAAATTCAGCTGGGTCTCAGGCTGTTGACCCATTGAGTCACTTTATTAAATAATTTTCAACTACCACCATGCGTTAGATTAGGTGAAACCAGATAACCAGGCCATATACGTGGTGATGTCTTAATAAGCAACCAGCGTCATCAAACCACATGTTCACTTAATGTTTTGTATTGTTAAAGAACAACTCTGACAAATCAAGTGTCAAATTGCACAACTAAAGCCAACACTTACCACCATTATGGTGACACCAAACCAAACTTTTAAACAGACATCAACATCTAAACCTCTGCTTATATCTTAATTAGAATGTTAGGGGATAATGTTCTACTACTGTTATTAATAAACATTTTTAGAATGTTTTTAGAGAACGTTATCCTATTTTTTGAGAGAACGTTTTGGAAACAAAAATAAAACTACCCGCTAAAAACACTATTAGAACAATCCATGGAAATGTTCTTAGAAATTTTTTCACATTTTTCAATGAGCAACATTGATAATGGTAAGGTAAAAACAATAAACTTTGCCTACCGTTTGTGTGAAGCAGACTGTCAATATTCATACATTTGAAAAAAATTTTCAATGTTGTCAGTTTATTGAACAGTAAATATATATTTGTTCTAAAGGAAAATGTTCTGAGTAGTCATTGATCAAAATGTATTAAAAGCATTTTTTTTATTTTATATACATTTCAAGTATTGATCATTTGATCAACCTTTAAGTGGTTGCATGGATTTAAACTTTGCAAGTTAAACTAAATTAAATTATTTACTTTGAGTCAATGTCAAATATTTTGTGTGATTGATTACTTCAATTTTTTTAAGTTAATCCAAGATTTTTTTTTTCAGTGTATGATAATAAAAAAATCATGGTTTTAGTTAGTGTTTTGTCATCTGTAATCACATTACATTTTCTAAGTGATAATTTGTTCGCAAATGGGAAAAAGCCACTCAAATCGAACAGGTAAATTTGCTCAAAGATCGTTAATGCACACTGAAAACTAACATTGCCATGCCATTTTCAACAAAAAAAACTCGTTAAAACTTTATAAACTCTTAATATAAGTTCCAAATATTCCAATTTATGTACATTATTCTCCATTGTATTGTCACAGGTTGGAAAAGTGCATTTATTCCTCAAACACAATAGATCAATTATTGAAACTCGAGTTCAGTGAAACTGATCAGTGGAGAGATCACCATGTTTTCATATCATCATCAGCGCTTGTTTTGCCATCAGTGAGCATGCACAGTGTTGCCAGATTGCACAGATTAAATATATTATTAAAAAAACACCGAGCAGAAAGTGTATCTTAAAGGAAAAAGCTCTTTTTTGGGGAATAAATCTCTTCACATCTGGCAACCACAAGCATGAGTTAGTGTGGTGACCAAGAACATGATAGTCACTCTAGATGAGCTGTGAACTATTATAATATGATACTGTAAAATATTATTGCAATTGAAAACAAATGGTTTTCTATTTTATGACACTTTAAAACATAATTTATTTGTGTGATGCAAAGCTGAGTTTTCATCAGCATCATTACTTCAGTTTTCAGTATCACATGATCCTTCAGTAATCATTCTAATATTCTGATTTAACAGTAACAATGGAAACCATTTAACAGCTTAATATATACCAGGGCTGAAAAAAATGGGGGGGGGGGGGGGGTTGCTGTGATAAGTTTTACAGGATTCTTTGATGAATAAAAATGACCTGGAACATGGAGTGGTGGCATGGATGTTAGAGCAAAGGTGGGCCTGGACCATGGAGCAGAGGAGGCTCTGAACCATGAAGCAGAGGCGGGCCTAGACTTGAAAAGCAGAGGAAGAGACCATGGTGGAGCATAGAGCCAAGCAGATGGCAGGACAAAAAACCAGGGCTGAGAAGATCATGCATGAAGCCAAAGCGGAGCCGGCAGGGCCAGGGACCAGGGCGAGCCGACGGAGCATGGAGCCAAGGCAGAGATGGCTGGGCCAAGGACCAGGGCAAAGCCGATAGAGCATGAGGCCAGGGTGGAGACGGTGGGACAACAAGCCTGCAGAGTTCAAAAGTGGCCTTTATGGTCATTGTGGTACAGGCATGGATGCTGAGCAAGGCCTCCTTGTTTGACACAGAAGAGGCATGGACCGTCTCAGTTGCGGTAATAGGGATCACAGAAAGACATGTTGTCTCTGGGAAAATGTTTGCAGTACACACACACACACACACTGCACACAAACACACACAAAATAGTGGTGGTTACTACAGGAAGCACCGATGATAGTGGAATGACCTCAAGAATCACAGGACTTGAGATCACTGAACTTAAGAGCACCTGACTTAGCAGTCTAGACATGTGGAGTGTGGAGCAGTGGAGGTCATGATCGATAAAGTCTGTTGTGGACCGATATCTGCAGCCATCAGAGCTGTGTACAGCCCCCCAAGGGGAATCCTGAGCAGTCATGACGTGATGGTTTCAAAATGGTTTCTACTGTAGGATGAGTCCTGATGAAGACAAACAATTCAAACTTTTGGGTTCAGGACTGGCTGTGTATTCTGTATCATTGATGGCCTGTAGCAGAGAAGGATAAAGATGTAAAAGAACCCAAACACAGTTTTTTCCAAAATGATAATAATTAAAAAACATAAACTATGAACTTAATCCAAAACATGGAACAAAATATGAACATGAACTACAAGCCTCAAAATAAACATTGATCTGACATAACGGGGCATTCACATGGGGAATCAATGCTTGATGGAGGACTTGTCTGAAGCTTGGTGCTGATGTGCCCATCATAGAGACAACAGCCAATCACATTACTTCCTGCTTGGACTGCAACACAACACTAAAAGCCAGCTTTTGACATTTAGTTTGTGATACGAAATGGATGCAGATTTGATTGCACTAGCTATTGCTTATGTAGTTTTTGTTAAAGCACTGCATAAGCTCAGGCGATGTGGTGCCTGCTGCTGTTGGGTGCATTCGATTCTCAGAAAGAAACGTCAATGGAGAGAGTATCACAGACTTGCACCTGGATGGTGTACTGTAACATTTAAAGACTTATCTTAAGGAACTGCGTGATAACCCACCGCATTGATAACCTTTTCCACCATTTTGATGTTCCTCTACCCTCCGGTGTTGCACAAACGCGATTAGCTAGCGTCTGTGCTTGGGTATTTGCATAAAGGTAATCTGATTGGCTGACGTCTGCATCGGTGCTTAAAAAGTTGAAAATTTTCCAAAATCTTTTGCAAGCAATGACAGTGACGCGATGCAATGGATCCACAATTCTGTTTTGCATTGCAAAGTAACATTGTTCTCATAACATACTTCAAAAATATATTTCTATGTGTTTTTTTATTTATTTTTACAGTAAAGTTATGGCAACCTAGGTATTTTTTTATTTTATTTTTTTGGGGGGATGTGTTTGTGAATCATAGATAGATGCACCTAAATCTTAGATCTTTTTGAGATTTCTGCCTCTTGCACTCTTACAAACGTACAGACTTTGTTTGGCCAGTGAAACTAGAGAGCGCATTCAGATTGTTGTAGTGCACTGTAATGAAAACATTCTGTTCAGCATGAGGGCAGTTCATACTGCGGCCGCTCAACTGTTTGCACTTCAGTCCAACAGAAACACAAATGAACAGATTGATTTAAACTCCAAGTGGCCAGACCACACTGCACCTCCAAACTCCATCCATCAGCAGCGCACAATAGCTTTCTCAAGCGCATCGTAGGTAAGAATCACTCCATCAACTCCAGGCTGAGAGACAGGGAGCCGAGACTAACTACAAATGAGACTGGCCTTTCTCCGTCTCAAACTAAGCAGGTCGTTGAAGCAAGAGGGGTAAAAGTGCTAGAAAGGAGAAACAAAGAAAAAAGTAAAGCCGATGTACCACTGCTGCTCATTTGAAATCACAGTACTGTTCTCATGGAAATGAGAGTTTACCTGTGGAGCTGTCAGAAATATCATGTTTGACCGCAGCGTCCATTGGCTGGAGGCTGTCGATACTGAAATGCTGGTTTCACATTGTTAGCACCTTTGCAATAGTGCTGCAAGTTTTTGATTTGGAAATAATTACCCCATTTCACCTGTCTGCATCTCTTGAATCAGCATGCATGCAGTTTGACATACTTTACACATCCTGGTCCTACGGCCTGACCAACATAATGTAGGGAGATGGCAGAAGACATAAATCAAGACACACAATTAAAAAACTGATAAAAATAAATAAATGCATACATACATACATAGCACCTTACGTAACCTGTGGAATTGTTATTTTGTGTGTTCATAAACAATGAAACATGGTTGTTTACATTTTGTGCGAATAAGAAATGTTGATACTGTGGCCAATACTATTCATATCAAAACTATATTTATATTAAAAGCTTTCTATTACAAATAAATGCTGTTCTTTTAAATTTTCTGTTCATCAAAGAAATCTGACAAATAAATCAATTAAACACAACTGTTTTCAACATTGATAATAATAACAAATGTTTTTGAGCACCAAGTCAGCATATTTTAATGATTTCTGGATGATCATGTAAGTGAAGTAATGATGCTGAAAAAACTTTGTCAATGTAGGAATAGATTGCATTTTAAAACATATTTAAAAGAACAAAGTAAAACCAAAAATATATATATATATATTTTCAATTGAAAAAAAAAAAATATTTCACAATGTTACTGTTTTTGCTGTATTCTGGATCATTAATCATAAATAAAATAAATGCACCCTTGGCGAGAAGAAGATTTGTGTGTGTATTTGTGATCTGAAACATATATGGACCCCACTGTATGTTCTGTGAGCTTTAGTTTTATCATACCTGCATACATTTTGGAAATAAGTAGAGCTGCAATTTTCTTATTTCAAGTAATGCTGTACATTTAATATTGTCCTGTACTTTATTTCACAAACTTTCCTCAACTGCCATCTGTTGTTTAAGTGAACCGTATAGGAATCATGAGGTATTCAGTTACAGTGACAGTAAGCATCCATCTCCCATCAATTATGAGCACACAAGTCAGACAGGACTTTGCAATACATCTGAACACTATTTGTGAAGGCACATTAATATATTCCCACATCATGTTGCAGATGCTTTATGACACTAAAGTCAATGTAAAAACATCATGACCGTATCAGAAATAAGCTCTTCAAACTGTTCTTTCATAGCTCAGAACCTCATGTCAGTCAACCCGTATGGCCGTATCAGCCTTCTCTCAGTGTTTGACAAGTATCACATTAATGTGATGTAAAATTCAACTCCCCTTAAATCATCATCGCCCTTCAGCCTTCCACTGACCCATGTCCAGATTCACAGCAGAAGCTGCAGCCAAGAGGAGGACCCCTAAACCCAAACTCTGTTGAGATGCACCTGATGTTTATTATGCCATAAATCCAGGTTTTCTCTTGTGCATGCAGCAAGTGTTCGTGAGGTCTAGGTAAGGTGCAGCAATCATGTAAAAAAACACTGTGCTGCATGAATCTTAAGGCAGCATCTGTGAGCTTGCAGTATCGAGATGGCTTGCTTCTTTACAAAATGCAATGGTAAGATGTAAATAATTAATTGCAATAATTAAATTTGTTAATGTTGTTGAAAAAAGTATTATCTTCTAGTCTCTTGATCAGCAAATTAAATTATTAATTTAAATGATTACCATTAATTATTGCATGAGTATTATTGCTGAAAATTCAGCCAGCTATTCAAAATCGACTATAGCTATTAGGGGCCCGGCACCAAAGGTGCTAAATATGGAGTGCCACAAGGATCTGTCCTATGTCCTAAGAATATACATGTTGCCCCTTGGTAAAATTAATTGAAAATACAGGATTAATCTCCACTGTTATACTGATGACAACTACATAAATTTCAACGAGACCAGATGAAACTTCTAAATTATCTAAGCTAACAGAGTAAAATGTAAAAGATTGGATGACCAATAATTTTCTCCAAATTAAATTTGGATAAGCATTCTTTCAAACATTGCCAATCTAAAAAAAAAAAAAACGTTACCTGTTTCTGATGCAGAAAAACTAGTTAATGCATTCATGACCTCTAGTCTGGACTATTATAATGCACTGCTAGGTGGTCTTCCTGCATCTTCAATAAACAAGCTACAGGTAGTCCAAAAAGCAACGGCTAGAGTCCTTACCACGTCAAGAAAATATGATCATATTACTCCAATTCTACAGTCCCTGCACTGGCTACATATTAAGTTCCGTATCAGTTACAAAATATTATTACAAAATATAACAACCCTGAAACAACATAAACTACCAAATTTTGCAACATATATGATTGTAACATGTAATCATTGCTGTTAATAGTGTTCATTGTCTGTTTGATTGTGTCATTAACTAATTAATAATTAGTTATTAATAATTATATTATTAATTAATTTTACTGTACATTTCTGGCATAAAATGTGCATTATTATTCTTTAGCTTGGGTTAAACTAATTAATTTTACTTGGTTGGAACAGCAGCTACGCTAATTATGTCTCTATATGCCTCTGTAACTAGGATTTACACAAGCTCTAGTCTGGATCCAGAACACCTGAGAAGAGATGATGCTGACCCTCAGAGGACCTCAGATGATGCCAACCCTACAACAACATACAGAAATAACAAATTTAGCTAAAAGTGTGATTGCATATTATAATAATTGCTGTTAATAATGTTCATCGTCTGTTTGATTACGTCTTTAATTGATTTTTTTTTTTATTTATGTGTACATAAACTGACAGTAACCGCTGATAAGCTACAACTAAATATTGAAGAGACTTAATTTTATGTAAAGTTGCTTTGCAACAATTTGTATCATAAAAAAAGTGCTATACAAATAAACTTGAATTTAATTTAATTTAATTAATTAAAATGGGTTAAGATTTGTAAACATTCACATGTAGCTAACTCTCAGTATGAGCCAATCCTGAGCACTGAATCCCTTTCATAAGTTTCCGTCCATAGAACTTCTAAACACATTACAAACTGTCTTTCTGCATTGCAAATAAAACACTGTAGTTCATAAGTCAGAAAGATATTTCATGAGACAATAGAGACTTGCAGAACCCCCTCACTGGAAACTAAATTGAATTTAATCAGTAAACAGATGCCATCATGTTCTCCTTGAATGCCCAGTACAACGTAGATCACCTTAGTTTTTCATATGATGTTATGTCAGGATGTAGAATCAGCAGATCTTAAACCGATTCTTACATTTGAAATCCTACAGTATGGACATATTGCTACAAAACTCAGTGTGTGTCTTCGCCACCATGTTCTGAAGGTGCTTAAAAAGTTAGCAATCTATAATATTATAACATAATGTTAAAATTATAATTGTTAAAAAAAAATGCTAATTTATTTTGATGATTTTTTTTTTTTTTTCTAGTGTACTTGAGACTGGTCTCGATAGATGATACCAATTAGATAATAAATGATAGATGACACCACTCAAGAACATTGATACCAATTATGCCATATTTTGTCTAAGTAAAATAATAATATTTGATAAAAATAATATTTTATTTTATTATAAATATATAATATTATTTCTTTCTTTCCCCTAGTCCTCAATAAAAACTCTCTTTTGCAAGGGTTTGGATATAACAGAAAGTATATTCCAGAGCTGAATGACTACTTCGTATTTTATTTTTATTGGCTTAACAGTTGTGGCCACTATCAACTGTTGTCATATGTAAATGGAAGATTTTGTATAATTCAGTGCACTAGAAGCTTAAAACAGCATTTGCTTCTGAATAAATTCTGAATACCCTGAGAAAATGGCCTCATGTCACACTGCCCTGCTGTTCAGTTCCAGAGAGTTTCATAAAACTATTAAAAATACACTCAGTTCTCCACATAATGTCCGACAAAAAGCAAAAGATTAAAGTCAACTTTACTGAAATCCATATCTCATAATCTGCTCCTCTGAGGAAGAGAAGAGTTGTCTTTTGTCTTCAGCTCTAATGATCACGCATTATAATGCAAACTGCTGTCGCTGCCGATTCCTCTATTCATTGTGCCACTGAAAATACAAATCAGTTCAAAACAATTGTGGGCTCTAAATGACTGATTCCACTGTCATAAATGTTTTAGGGGGAGCAGAGTGAAGCAATTTGTGCTCACCATGCCTGTACGATTTCAGCCTGGAGGAGAAGTGAGAAGAAGATGAGAAGTGAATTTCAATCCATATATCTCCTCCATCTGTGTGTTTCAGGGTCAGTCTGAACTCCAGTGATGTTCAGGGTGAGAAGGCTAGCTTTGTTCTTCAGTTTTCATTTTTAACACGTATGGCCTCAAAGGTCATCCAAGCATCCATAACACTTATATACTAGCATATATTTAAAGCAAAGCTTCACAGCTTTAAAATTTCTGTAAAGATCAATGATTCTTTTATTCCTTGTCCTGGAGACAAACATACAGTATGTGCTGTGATGTATACCACATAGCCTATATTCTAAGACAATTAAAGAGTAACGTTTATTGTACAGCACATTTAAAAAATTCACTTACCTGTTACCTGTTACTAAGCTTGTTCATTAAAGTACACAATACAGCAACAAGAATGAAATGAAAACTGTTGTTATGAATTGAGATCTGTCATGATTCTTGATATTACATCATCAACTTGGGAACTTTAAAAGCTTAACGTCCCAAAGATGCAATAAGTAAATTCATATGGATGTACCCTTGTGAAAAAAGAAGAGTGTTTAATTGCATTGAATGTTCACTTATTAAATCTTACTTGCAGATAATATAATGAAAAACAGACACGTCAAGTGTTCTTAGAGTGCACGTTCACTTTAAAAATGTAATTTTTTATTAATGTATTAAAATGCAGTACATGTTATATCCCTTTTTAACAACTATTTGGTTCTGTTGTTTTTGTCCACACAAGTTTCAGATTTTTGCTTTCACCAGCTTCAGCTTTTAGAACGAGCAGTGGTTTGAGTTGGAAACATTAGATGAGCATCAGACTCTTTCAATATTCCAAACACTGGATACCCAATTTTCTTTATTATTATTTATTTATTTATTTTGGAAAAATAAACAAAAATTAATGAGCATTTTTGTCTTGTTTTCCTTAAAAAACTATCTGAAAATCTTTAAAACAAGTTCAATTCTTATACATTATTTTATTCTGATGGCACCCATTGTCTCGGTTGGTGAGCAAGTGATGCAATGCTAAATGTCTTAGGTAAAAAATTCCTTTGTTTGTATTTGATCACCCTAGGTTATATTTCCCATAAGTAATTAAAACTGCTATTCAATACAATTTTAACAACACAAATAATGATAATGATAAATGACGGCCTTTCTCTGATACATCAAAACATTGCGAAATCCACTGGAACAGTCATTATTTTATGAGCTTGGCTCAGCTGCAGGTACGAGGTCTCTGTCTCTCAGAACAGAATGAGCGAGCGAGAACTAAACCTCTCCTGCTTGTTTGCCATCCTCCTCCTCAACCTTCCTAAGTAATGTGAAATTAAAGGCTTCTTCACAGTCTATAATTAGTCGACCCTGACACTAATTAGAAATGCTCTGTATGGTGCCACTTCATATTAAACTGAATGTGATATTCTCTTTCATTTTCAGCTTCTGAATATTACACCATATCGTAGGCTGAATGTTACAGGGGCAGAGAGAGAGGCACCGAGCTAGGGCACCACACACAAACCTCCACAAGAAGAGAAAAACAGAAATTAGATTCCTGACCAAACTGCACAAGGCCAGATACACTGAAGGTACAGATAATTTTTTGTAGTTGTAGCATCCCAATAAATATGAATCTCTCTACTATAATATAAACAGGTGTATTATACAGCTTAATTTGTTGTCCATGCAGTACAAAGATTAACTTTTTTAGACTGCAACTGGCTAATTTTATTTTTAAAATGTAAAAACAAAACAATCACCTGAATTTAAAATATCTTACCATTTAAAAGTTTGAGGTGTTATGTTTTGTCACACTTTATCCCATTATTGACCTAGTTTCTAGGTGTTTCTCAATGTCAAGGAAGGATCGTCTTCGACATCCGTCGAAGGACTGTTTCAATGTCGAGGATCCTCGGGATTTCAACCAAGGACTGAGTCCTTCGTTCGTAGAATATCCCATACACAGTAAAAATCACCCACAATCCTATGCGCGTAGCTTTGCTAACGTTCAAAAATTACAAAATGTTGAACGTTAACGTAGATGAAGCGTTAACAGTTTTTATTTACGTTAACAAACATTTGTTATAACTGTTGTAAATATAAGTAAAGTTTGACGTTTAAATGCCAGTACAAATTACAACTGACGAGCCATCGCCGTGTGGAGCGACAGAGCTGAGTATCGCTTCAGCCAGAGGCTGTGAGGTCATTCCAGGTGTGTAACACCCCCTGCCACATGGGAGAAAGCCACGGATGGTGTGAGTGCGGAGAGGAGCTCCACCCCCTGCACCGCGGCTGATGGTGAGCTGAATACGGTGCATCAAAAGGGCCAAAATGAGGAGGAGGATCTCATATTCTGGGAGTCTTTACTGGAAATTGATCTGCCCCCTTTCCTCTCTCCGTCGTCTCCACTGGTCACATCCAGCCCTTCTTTGTCATTGGTTTCCTTGTCCAGCCCTGAGGGGGCTTCTGATCCTCCAGGGCCTGTTCCGAGAAGGTGCCCTCCATTGCCCGCTCCTAGAAGGTTACGTGGTAAGGTTACTTAGCAAAGTCAGCATGGCCTAAGTAGTATTCATGCCATGATGTCACAACCAGTTGGTCCCCCCCCACCCCTGCCCCCCATAGCCTGAAGGCAAGCTGGTTAGAGACCTTTTTGATGTTATGTTTTATTTAGAATATAGGTTGCTGTGAAAGCATTGAAGAGAAGTGCACTGCTACCTTCAGAGAAATGTCACACATAACACACTAAAAAGCTTTATTAACTTAAGGTTGACAGATCTGAGAGTAATGGTTTCAGCTGAGAGTAATGGTTAAAGAAATGGCAAAGCTAGGGAAAATGCTTCCTTTCCCCAATCCTTCAGGGAATATGATCTTTGCTGTGGTTTTGATGTAATCTGGAATATTCACCATCCTACAGCTAATTAATAGAATAGCTCTGAAATCTGACAGTAAAGCACTTTAGAGTACATCATGTTTTTGATGAGATGTCTGGCTCGTAGGTTATCAAGTTTTCACTGTGCTTATTTATTAAACATGCAGCTGTGGAGTTTAAAGTCTATTTAAAATAGCATTCAAAACTCATTTTGCTCTCATAATGTGATGCATTAGAGCATGAATTGATTTTATCAATTGGGAATTAATGGGATTTTGAAAAGTCATCATGCAGCAGAAACAAAGCTACTGTAGATGGATGAAGAAGGTGACATTATTTTTCCTACAGTACGGTAGCCTAAAAGACTATCCAAGTTTAATTTTATTATACAAGTTATTACTTGGAATCTTACAAACAGACATTTTTCTTTAGAATAACATGCACTAATAATTCACTCACAATAACAACAACAACAAGGGGACAATGGCATCAAATCTTGCTAATAAGATTCGATTACGATTACGATTCATTTCTGAACTGTTTTTCATTTCTGAAAGAGTTGGTTAAATGAATAATTCAATAACTCATAAAGTGAGTCGCCATCTACCTTAAAATAAACAAATAAATAAATAAATGCTGTAAGTACCTGTGACTTTTTAGCTTGCGATTACATTTTTTTCACATTTATAGGAAAGAAAAAATTCGGAAATGTGTTATAAATTTGTAATTCTAGTATAAATTAGAAATACATTCTGACCTTTTTTTTTCTCTCTGAATTGTGACTTTTTGTTTCTACCACAGAATAAAATCATGAAAAAAGGTAATTGTTACTTTCTATCTATCAATTCTGGTTGTATTTCTTTATATATATATATAAATAACAATCAGGCAGAATGATACAAATAAAAAACTCTCAGTGCTATTGGACTCTTATATCTTTACTCTTGGAAAATGCTTGACCAATCAGATTGTGGAGCTTAATGATCTGTTATATAAGCTATATAGAATTAAACAGCGACACTATCACTGAAGGTAGACATAGTCATAAAACTATCTAAACACCATTTCATATATGATCTACATTCTCAATAAAAAAAATTCACATGAAGCAGATGACGAAGGCAGAAACAAAAGAGTTTGGTCAGATGAGGTAAGGTGAGGTAACACTTTTGAAATAAGACAAAAGTGGCTGAGTGGAGTATAGGCCTGCAGAGATGCGATTAAAAGTCTATTGATCTGGCCCTGCGATTGCTTTCTCTCATATTATATGAAGCCATGTTTGATTCAGCTCTGTAGTGTGAAGGCCAGTGATGAGTTTGGCTCAAGGACGACATTTTTGCATGTTTGAGAGTGCTGCAAATTTCCTTTCTAATGTTAAATTAAATTACATTTATCAGGACAATGTTGCCCTCATTGAAGTACAGCAAGCATTATATCTTTTGACATGTACAGTTGGATGAATATCGGAAATGTAGAAAAATTGAACTATTACCCTTGTGAAAAAAATACATTTTAGCATACTTCTAAAAAGATTAGCTTATTATGGAAATTATACACTTAAAATATTTATATACTTAAGTGCAAACTGAACATACTTTGTTGGACACTTAACTGCATGTTAATAGCAATTAAATGAAAATGTGTTTATAGTTTAAATTTCCATTATAGAGTTTAATTCAATACATCTTTATACAGTATGTACTTTTATAGTCTTTAAAATATGGTGCGCAGCTTAGAAAAAAGACATAATTTAATATAATTTCTACTGAAACTTGTATGTCAGATATATTAAATAAATGTGTAATTGCAATTGCTGCAGTTTTGTACATTTGAAATATAAATATCAAATAACACACAATTACAATGTAGTCCAGTACTTTACAAACAGATCAAAATGTTATTAGAACATAATGCACTTTAAAGTAAAACTTTTCATTTGGCATTTTTACAAATTAAAATCATTGTAAACTGCAATATACTTTAATGTAATTTCAGTTGAAACTTTCATGTCACGTAGTTTAAAATAAAATGCATTTACACATTTGTAATGAGGTAGTTTCAAAATGTAACAACACACTTCAAGAAATGTTATAATCAACTCCTTTACATGGGTTTTAGTTTATAGTAACGTCAACATATTAAAGCATAGCACAAGTTTATTAATAGTGTGCATCATTTGCATTATTGTGATCAGCAATTAAAAGTTAAATGTTATCTGAAGTATACAATGTGAACGATACAAGATTACTTTGCCTATTAATCATAAATTTGATACAGTGATTATTAATGACAATCATCCTGTCTGATTGCATGATTATTGATCAAATGTATTCTGTAAAGATGCAGTGTGATGATTCAACTGCATTACATCCTATTCTCTGAGTGTTTTTGATTTTTTTCTCCCATTTGAGTCACTGCCCTTCAGAATTTCTGTAGAGGAGGAATAACATGACACTGATAACTGCATCCACAAATACGGTGAGTCTGACAATTCATTTTAAGAGCTTCTATAAAACGTTTAGAGAACAGATGTTCATCGTGTCCAAATGATTTGCAGTAATAGTTTCATAGTTACATTTTGCAGATTTTTTTATGTCTATATTTCATGTCAACCACGTCTTGTTTTAATGTCTCTTGTTTACTGTTTTGTCCTATACACTGTGACAAATAGAGGACAAGCCATGCACATCTAACCCAGGCTCTTTGTGAATGATTTGAGGTGATTGTTACTTTGCTTCTTGAGTAGGTAAAATAATATGGGGTAAATGTTACCTGCAAAATCATAGAGTGCATTTGCTTGTATGTTCTCCGTAGATCCTCATTACCCTGCTGGAGCCCTAATGGCTATTATTCCCTTGCTTCTAAGTTTAAATATAAATATTTATCACACTATGGCTTTAATGCAATTCAAATCAAGAAAACGAGTGGCTCTGACCACATAAAGCGTGTTGCAGATAGCATCACAGATGGAAAATTTCACAAGGTTGCAGCAAAGCAGAACGCAGGTGTAGGCAGTAAACAATGAAACATGTATTTGAGCTCTTTTCACAGATTAAATTCCTGACTTTAATACAGTTCAGTAAGAAAATGACTTTACTGTCTCAGGATGCTTTGGGTCCATTTAAATAAGTAAAATTCAAAAAGAACAATGAATAAATAAGAAAATATAAGGCATTTGTTGCTTTGCACTCAAAATGATGTACAAATCAAAGGGACACACTTGACCGAATTTAGTTTGATATTCAAAGAAATTCAAAGTAAATTTATGGATTACTTCACAATGTCAAAAATCCACACTTATTATTAGCATTAAATTATGTTTGTTTGGTAACACTTTAGTTTGGGCACCAGTTCTCACTATTAACTAGTTGCTTATTAGCATTACTGGCATATTGAATCTTTATTAGTACTTATAAAGCATGCCCATATTCAACATCCCTAATCCTACTAATACCGAAACCTAACAACTATCTTACTAACTATTTATAAGCAGTAATTAGGAGTTTACTAAGGCACAATTGTAGTTAATAGTTAATAAATAGTGAGAATTGGACCTTGAAATAAATTGTGACCAATGGTTTTACTATATTTAACAGCAACAATATGTGAATCCACTATGAAATAAATACATCTGTACATTAATTGCAAATGCATTTGCTTTGATCTTATCATACACGTTATGTTGAGTTGCCTTTATACGTGTCATATACAATATTCTGGGCAGTTTCATGGGATTGCGCCCACTTTCCTTTTCTCTCAGCCCTCTCATTGAAAACTGCTTCAAAATGACATGTACTTTGCTGCTTTCTCTCACTTCAGCTGATATCTGCCCACACCTTGAAATAGAATGTCTATGAAAAATAACTCTACCTGTTAGAAGAATGAAAAAAATGTGACTGGGGTGATAATAGCACCATACAGATACAGATTTGGTTCAAAGTACTAAATAAAATGCATCTAATAAACATCCACTTGCATACAGTGTAATTAAAAGATCCTGGAATGTGCCTATCTATGTAATATCTATCTATGTCTTTGTATCTATGCATCTATGTAAATGCAGCTTCCAGAGAAGAATCAATGCCTAATTTTGTAGCTGCATCCAATGATTTGTGCATGACATAATATGGAAATAACATAAGTGGGGCTAAACCGGATCGAGCAACCAAGGAATAAACATGCCGTTGAAGATCGTGAAATATTGTGCAAGCCTAATTTGTGGAAGAACACAGTTGCTGCCTTTCTTCGGACTCAAATATTAGGAATGTATGGTGAAACTTGGTTTTTAATGAAGTTTCATTTCACGCAAATAAACATTGAGCGTTTGTTCGCTTTGTTTCAGCGCGGATTCCTCTGTAAACAAGACATAGGTCGACGCTGGATTTGCAGAGAGACTGAGATTAAAAAGCAGTGCTGATTGCCAGACACAAAATATTTATGTAGCTGTAAATTGGGTAACATTCTGATTTTATTTTTTATCATATCCAAACTTTGCAGACAGAACTGTTATTAATCCATTAAAATTCTGTTTTACTCAAAAGTATAAACAGTATGATGATATTAAAACAACACTGGCTCAACTATGGCTATGTTGAGATTTTGAAGCAGGAAAAGCCGCAGGAAAATTAGTTAAAAAACTTTTCACAGCCTGAAAAAAGAACAGACAAATTTGTTAGAAAAAAAGCCAGTGTATTTAGATTTATTTTCCTCTGCAAAGGTGTTTTCACCAACGGCATTGACTTATGCGGTGAGTTTACAATCACCTGGACTTAACTTTCTATTCTAGTGATTAAATCTGAATTAGAGTGTGCTGTAGAAGTAAAATTACATAACACAAACCCCGGAGGCAAACGCTACACATCCACAATCAATGGTAACATATATTTTTCCCCAGCTGTTTCAATTTCATACAATTATTCGGCACCGGGAATGATGTGGGCACGGCAATCTTCTTCTCCTAAGCAATCTTCTCTCTTTTTTGGCTTTTTGTAATCCTGTTCCCCTCTGACAGCTAGCATCTAACCTGCCTTCTAAAGAGTGATGAGTTAAAGAGTATGCTGTGAAGGATGACCTGTGATCTGGCCCTTTTCCTTCTCGGCTTACATAAATTGCATTTCTACTAATTAGTAAATGCACTTACGACACTGCAATAATATACTGTTACAATACTGTAACTGCAATATTGCATCAGATACAGCATTATAAGACTGATTCAATATTTTATTATTCCCATTATTGAAAAAATAATAAAACACAGTATTGCACACTTTCATGTTGCAGTAGTTCTCTGTATAAAACCAAGATGCTATAAAAACTTTCATATATTCATATATATTTTTCATATATTATATGTTTAAGATCTGTTTTGCAGGAAAAGATGTACCCATTTATACAGGAAGTAAATGCAGCACATTTTGCTTGGCCCACTCAGAGAGGGGCTTGAACTGGCAACAGTGCTAACAAAGATCCTAAAGGCATCCTCTTATGCACCTCTGGAGGTCAGGGGAGTGAGGTGTACTGCATACCAACTGGTCTCTGTTAGACTCAATCCTCTCAACCACTCTCCCATCCGAGTCATGGAACCAATGCAACCAGTTCTGATTACCCCACACCGAATGGGGATCGAACCGGCCACAGCTAGCATGGGAGGTGGCCATGCTATCAGGGTTACACAAACAAAAAGGTATGTCATACCTGCAGAAAACTCTTAGTAATCATTCCCCTTCTCAATGGCAGCTGCACAGCTGGAGGACACCTCCTGAAAATATGCAGCCTGCTTAACCAAGTCCAGCTAGTCAGAGTAATCTTAAAGGTTAACCTTATTTCCCTGATCTCAAAAGGCATAGTAGTGACTGACGTTAGAGGCTGAAGTCTTAGCATCCTTGTTACCGTACCTGGACCCCGAGCCAACAATTCCATTGTGAATCCTGCTTGGAATGATTACGAGAAGTAGAACTGAAGGGGTTACACCTGCATTGTACGATCTTTATTCATGGACATTACACTCTGAACACATTTTGAACCTAATGCTGTGTAATGTTTAAGCCGTCTTAGCTCAGAATTTTTCTCATTCAGGTGAATCACAGAAATGGGAGTGGGTAGTCACTGCAGAGCTCATTTTCAATGATTCCTTCTGCTAAAACACTCTGATAGGTGAATATTTCCCTGGAGGTTTATGATTTTATATATATAAAAAAGTGAACTGATGGCACATATAGAAATATATGAACACATCTGTGAAAGTCCAGGTATAAGAACCATCCAAAATGCGCAAGCCCCTCTCATGAGGTGGTTAAACACACATTCCAGACCTGGAGCAGTCGCAAGGGCTGTGCGAAGTTTTTGGGGCCATCAACCAAAAAATGGTTGAAAAGGAAAGCAATCTCAAACAGACCAAAGGTGGAGCCCCCCTTAAATATTGACTGGACCAAGGGGGATTCCCTGGAAAGCGATTCCAAATGGAATAAAATGATTGCAATGGGCCAAAGGGGAGGTCCCCCCTTCACGTTTACCTGGGGGGCCTCACATCCTGTAACTTGCACAGGGGCCCACACAATGACATTGCATCCTAAAGTTCAATACAGTCATTAAAAGTGGTGCTAAATTATTTTCTTTTGTTGTGAACAGCACATTCCAGGCCGGCTCCCTCTCTGACCACAATAGTTTACAGAGGTTTGCTAAATTTTTATTGGATCTTGGTGGACTAACATAAGAAAACTGTCCAAAGCCAAGATAAAGATGGTGGGACAACAGCCAGAAACCTTTTAGAGGGAAATGAAGAAGACCTCTGGTACCAAGCCCGGGAAGGACAAGACTTCTCATTGGTCAAAATGCAGTTTCTGCCCCTCACCCACCTAAAGACTAAGGTTTGGCCTGTGACCGCCCCAAAAATCCCTTCATGGCCTCTGGATGCAGCAACAGTGGGTCAAACAAAGAGAGATCCATCCAAATCTATTCATAACTATGATTTCAAACGATAAAACTAATGGAAACTACGACACACCCATTTTATATAAAATATAAAATATCTATTCTCAGTGACCGCTATGTGTGGTGCAACATCTTACACAAACTCAGCTGTTAATGGACAAATGAATGCATGAAAAACAGTTCAATCTTTTCCCATCATGTTCCCAAGATGTATTCTGGTGATGGTTTAGAAAAGCCCCTTTCACACTGCCATTCTGGCAAATACAGGGGTAAAGTGTTCCTGCAATTGTTCCCTGGTCACTAGATTTTGCATTTTCACACTGCCAGTGATGACCCGGTATATGTGAAGCTTTCACACACAACCCTTGAAGATCCCGTAACGACACGTGACATCAGCGCGTGACGTGTAATGTACGAGTCGACAATGCTAGGCACGTTATACTTTCACTGAAGCAAGCAAACGATCTCTGCGTCAGGACGGAAAGTGAGGAACTAACTGATCTCTGCTTCATTACAGTTTGCGCATATGTTTTCGGCGCGAACATTGATCTTCCTTCAAAACAGCCGGTAAAAGAGTCGCGATAACGCGCGTCATCACTTCGACACGGAATTAGATCTGGCTTTTGTTCACACAGCGCTCGTCCCGGGTCGAACCCCGCAACGTTACTAGGTCCCCGACCCGGGTTCAATTCGGTAATCAATCCCGGGACGTGGTTGCTTTCACACAGAAGGCGACCAGGCAATGTTCCGGAAATATTGCGGGTCCGACGTGCAGTGTGAAAGGGGCTAAAGTGAGAAATGCACCAGTAAAATTTTGGTGACACTTTTCTACATGTGTGTTTGACTATGCAAATAAGTTCCACAGGAGGTAAGAAGGTGGGCCATATGTGCTCCTCCCACTCTAATGGAAACAGCCAATCACAGCACTGGAATGGAGAAGTGCCATTGCAATCTCCTCCTCTTCAGAAAGGGATAAATGTACCCTTCGAACAGACATTCAACATCTGAGTCACTGGTCTGCTTTGAAGGAGACATGGAAGTCTACACCACATCTACAACAATAAAGGCACAGAGAAACAATATCGTTGGAATCACTTTCATAATGATCTTCGATAAAAACATTTACAGCCAATCAGAATATTTCTACTATGACAGGTTGCGAGATTATAGCTGCAGATGTGCGTGCGCTTGGAATAAACTGGTGTGGATGCTAATCTTTATAGTTATCTGTCTTGGTGTGAACAGGCCTTAACCGAGCCAAAAGTTCTGGATCTCCCATCCAGAGAGACATTAACAGATCACCAACTTTTTGAGCCTCTGGCCCTTGGGGGAAGAGGCAATAACATGACAAGTTTTGAGTCTCCAGTTTTTAAGACAGCAAAAGATATGAGCATGTTCTGAGCCTCTAGCCTGTGAGGAAAGAGATATTCTACGTTCAGAGTCTTCATCCAGCTTTCATTGTTACCAGCACAACCAGTGGAAGATGTCACTGCCATCAGACTGCTCAACCACAGAGAACTTAAATATCACTTATCCCAACCTCTTCAAGAGACCACGGCATTATTGCATATTATCAGTATATTATTTTCTAATTATATAGCTGATCAGTTAAGAACAAATAATTTTTTATTTATTTGACTGAGGCATAATAAGGTTCTTTGCCTTTCAGTTTCTTTTCATAAGATGATGGAACTCTGCCATAGCAAAACCCAAATGAACCACTTGCATTTTATACATCGCATGCACTTTATTCCTTTTTCATTTATGACATTCATTTAGCAGTTGTTGATTGCTCTTGTCTATCTTTTGTTAATAAAATGTATTTTAGTAGACATCTATGTCTTCCTTGTGTTGATAATACAGTAAGAGGTTCTACATGTTAGGTATCCCACCAGTCTTTCTTACCTGATGTATTCATAATCATGTAGTACCTTTACGGGCATTGGACCTTAAGTGTCACGTGATTCAAAAATTATAACATCATTGGCGACGTGAATGACCATCACTATACACGCGATTTTGCCTTATGTAGTTTAAAGTCTAGTGAGAATTGATGAAAATGAAAGCGCAAAGGAGAAAGCTAAACAAAACACTGATCACAAATTAGAAGTACAAAACGAAGATTTATAAAGAATCTAAGCCAATATAAGCCAAGAGGAGACTGTTTTTCCTTTGCTTAAGAAATGGAACTTTGCTTCCTTTGCTCCTGTAAACAAAGGTTGGTTCACGCGAGCTTATTCTCACTGGACCTTACGCTACATCTACATCCTACACCATCCACATGAATGGCATTCTGTTGTGAACACGTGAACAACAGTTAGTGGAAGCCAGAGATTACTGTTTATAACATTTTAAATATGGACTTGCTTCTTACAAAAATGCATTGATTCACTACAGGATGCCTTTATTCACCCATCATTTTTAGGTGAATTATCCATTTAACACCAACACACAAATACTTATTGGGTCCATTTGGAAAAACCACATTTGGTCAAACTTTATAATAACGTTCATTTATAAATCATTAACAAACATTATATAATACTTAACAGATCATTAGTTATATAATATATATAGCTTCAAATATGAGATAATGTTCTTGTTAATGTTTAATGTTTACTAATCAATTTACTAAACATTACAATGTGATGAAAACATGATTATTTCATGTAAATTGAAATGCTTACAAATGTCAGTAAACTTTCAGTTCATATGATTCTTCATTTGTTCATCTCCATTTTCTCTATTTTCTATCTTAACAAATAATCAATTCATTTTTTGTTCATATTTTTGCAGTACCCAATCTAAAGTTGAGACTATTTATAATTTGCATATGTTTATAAATGTTTACTAATCATTAATACCTTTATGAGCAGTCATCTCGATAGCAAAAAAATGTCTTGAAATACCCAAATTGACCCTTTTCACACATCTTTACTAATTATTTATTAATCATTTGTTCATGTTTTAGCAGCCAATCTATAGCTATAGCAATCTAAGCCAATCTATAGTTGAAACTATTTCTCATTACTAATCATGTAGTATCTTTATGGGCATTGGACTTTTAGCTAAGGTAACAAGGATACATTGTAAAGGGCGGTGGGTTAAGTTTAGCCAAATGCTTGCTAAAGACAACAGATTGTAATTTTGGTGCAAAAAATAAAAATAAAAAAATATAATAATTATATATATACCAACCATTTCTTAGTCTAAACTCTCCTGGATGCCACAAAGCACAATATACCATTCTTGATTATAAAATAAGGAGAAGGGATCTCGTTTTGGATAAAAGTGTCTGCTAAATGCATACATTTTTACTTTTCATTTAAATTTAACAAGTGTGTTTAAACCATGTTCACTATTGCTGTTCTTGCCTAAATAGTCATCCAGAAGGAGGCAACATATATTGACTTTGACTCTTGACTCTTTGGACTTTGCACAACATCTTGCTCTATTTGAAAACATTTATGTAGCCCTACATGGCAGCCTGTCTGGAAATGATGGTGGCCTTTTGGATGTGGTGCCCAATTATCATCATCTGTGGACAATTCTTTTGCAATATGTTAACCAAGCCATTGCATACTTCTATACTTGAGTATGTTTCTGGTCATAGGACACAAGGAAACAAGCACTGTTCACTGAGTTGCTGGTAAGTTTACTTGCACACTGTTGCTGACCTTTGCAGGGGTTGTCGATTATCCCATCGACATGATCAGCATTGGCAGAAACCCATCTTCACGCCTATCAGCGTCATTCTGGCATGGGCAGTTCCAGTCACTGGCACTTGACAACAAGCAAGCCGGAGAGAAACAGCTGGTAAGCTTACCTTCCACTTCAAATCTGATGCGTGTTTCTTTTGTACTCTCAAAGTGTGAATGAAAAGTAGTGCTCTCCACTCCTCAGCTGTTGACCAAGCATTCACAGACAACAGCCACTCACCTGTCACCATGCTTTCACAGTGGACACTCAATCAAAGTCCTCTTACTCATGTCCCTCAACCTGCTGCCACAAGAGATAGATATACAGATAGACATATAGACATGACGTATACTTAGTCCAGTATTTTTTTTTTTTTTGTACATTATTTTTTTTTTTTAAAGAAACTCTTAAAATAATATATTTACCCCTAACATATTTGCTGTAAAACCACAGCAGACATACAGAGTAAAATACTGTAAAAAACAAAAACTAAATTTTTTAAGTTTAGTATAAATATAAGAGCCACAATTTACTTATTTCTTCATACAAATGTGGACTTAATAATTCTGAATAAAATGTAATCTGTAAGATTTCAATATTTCCAAAAATGTAAAGCTAAATCGCCAATAATTTCAATTACTGATGGTCATGTAATTTCCTGCAGTGATAGTGTAACAGGGAGTCAGAGGCATTCGGATCCATGTGCAGAAACTTTATTAAGAGAATTGTCATAGAAATCAGGAACGGCATCAGGTATGTTAGGGATATCCAGAATCATCAACTGTAATGAGCAGAGATCAGGGCAGGCAGCAGAGAATCAGAGTCAGTTTCAAATAGGGAGAACAAACACTAGGAAAAACACTCAGAAATATCAGACAGGCTAAACAAGACTTCACAGTGAGTGAGAGTGATTGTGCTGCTTTTATCTGTGTGTGTTAATGAGGTGCAGGTGTAGCAAGGAAATTGGCTGATGAATGAGGTGCAGGTGTGGCAAGGTGATTGTGATGCAGTGACTCATGGGGAATGTAGTTTGGGTGTGGTGCAACAGTATGAGAGGTGCTATTGTCCAAGTGACATCAGGTGGTTGATGGGTGGAATGGTCCTGAGTGGAGTGCCCTTTACTGAAGTTCATGGGCACTCCATCTAATGATCGTGACAGATTAAAGATTAAAGAATTAGAGTTTTTGACCATGTGAATTTTTCCTTCCAGTTTATTTTGTTAATAAACATCCTTAAAAGATGAAGACTATAAAAAATACGTCAATTTGGATGGATTGTAACTTCAGCTTTAACAACCAATGTACAGCTCACAGTTTTAATAAAGTAAAGTGTTTGATTTAATACTATAGAATCATAAGCAGATTCTCCAAAACAATACAAATGTGAGGCATAGTGTCATTTGTTTGCTGTCACAAATAAACTATTTTCACACACACACGCACACACGCACACACACACACACACAATATTTTATGTTTATTTTCTTTTTTAATAACATTTGCAGAACTGTAAAAAATGAATAATAATTTATGATGCATATTGGAGATTATTCAAAATTATCTCATGGTCACATTTCACAGATGTGCAAAGAAATATAAGAATGTGGAATTATTGCTGTCTCAATTATCAACTACCACTCACAGTGTTGAACAATGAAAGTTACCTTTTTTCTGTTCTACCTACTATATTCAACTGTGGAAATTATTAATTTTGTATTTGTTTACCAACCAAACCAGCACAATAACTGTATCATGACATCTATTATGTAATGTGAGCTGATGGAGAGAGAGAGAGCTGGACACCATAGGGAAAAGTTACATAGACTGAACTCACACGGTTTTCCCGTGTTAAAACCAGCAAGCCCTAACTCCATTCCCATTCCCATAGACACAGCACATTTATAATCTTGTGGGAATGCCACAGAATTCACAAATATCACAGCACTTGTTTGCCTCATGGAATGTTTCCTGACTAATATTAAGAAGGCACATTCCAGGAAGAATGACAGGAGGTCTGAGAGCATGGGCTAATCCAGCCTTTGCAGTAATCCACCTCCATCTTTGTTTGGGATAATAGGGGTGACCAGGGGCTCATTAAAGTCTACAGACTGCAGTGTATAATATGCTGAAATATCTTATTAGTGCTTCTCTAATTCAAAAGCAGCTGAGGGATCTTAATAGGGATGTCACCATAAATAATTGGTGCAAACATGAGACATTCAAAACTAGAAATTAGTCTTGCACCACACAGGATCAGAGATAAGCTGCTTGTTGATATTTCCCGTTTACTCAGAAGATGTGAGGCCGCTGAAATGTGAAATAAATCACAAGTTAGCTTGTACTACACTACACATTTCACTTATTTGCTGTTTCCCATACAAAACACAGGAATAATGCATATTTTACAATGCGTCCCCTTGGAATTATAATGTTCTATCTGACATTTTTGTCAAAATTGAGTTATTCACATATTCTTATTCTGTGACAATTTATTTACATTATGTGATGTTTTATTTACATTTGTGTACATTTTGGGATTTTCTATTGAAAAAACAATAAGGTTCTATCTACAGAAGTATATGGAACACAAAAACTTTAAAGCTCAATATCTCAAAACTACTCAGAACGCAGATAGAACCTTATAATTCCAAGGGGACGAATGGTAAATAAATGAAATGTATACATTTCCATAACATGCCCATGTTTCGGCTTACTAATGCTACAACCAGTACATACACTGAACAACATTATAAACACAACACTTTAATTTTTGCCCCCATTTTTCATGAGATGAACTCAGAGATCTAAGAATTGTTCTATGTTCACAAAATGCCTATTTTTTTTTTCAAATATTGTTCATAAATCTGCCTAAATCTGTGTTAGTGAGCACTTCTCCTTTGCTGAGATAATCCATCCACCTCACAGGTGTGGCATATCAAGATGCTGATTAGACAGCATGATTATTGCACAGGTGTGCCTTAGGCTGGCCACAATAAAAGGCCACTCTAAAATGTGCAGTTTTATCACACAGCACAATTCCACAGATGTCACAATTTTGAGGGAGTGTGCAATTGGCATGCTGACAGCAGGATTGTCCACCATTGAATGTTCATTTCTATAAGATAAGATGTCTCCAAAGGTGTTTCAGAGATTTTGGCAGTACATCCAAATGGCCTCACAAGCACGCAGACCATATGCAACCACACCAGCCCAGGACCTCCACATCCAGCATCTTCACCTCCAAGATCCTGTGAGACCAGCCACCTGGACAACTGCTGCAACAATCGGTTTGCATAACCAAAGAATTTCTGCACAAACTGTCAAAAACCGTCTCAGGGAAGCTCATCTGCATGCTCGTTGTCCTCGTAAGTTTGTCATTGTAACCGACTTGAGTGGGCAAATGCTCACATTCAGTGGCGTCTGGTACTTTAGAGAGGTGTTCTCTTCACAGATGAATCCCAGGTGGAAGATGGCAGTCGTGTGGGTGAGTGGTTTGCTGATGTCAGTGTGGTGGATCGAGTGGCCCATGGTGGTGGTGGGGTTAGGCGTATGTTATGGACAATGAACACAGGAACATTTAATTGATGGTATTTTGAATGCACAGAGATACCGTGACCTGATCCTGAGGCCCATTGTTGTGCCATTTATCCATGACCATCACCTCATGTTGCTGCATGATAATGCACCGCTCCATGTTACAATGATCTGTACACAATTACCAGTTCCTGACAATATCCAGCAACTTCACACACCCATTGGAGAGGAATGGACCAAAATTTCACAGGATACAATCAACAACCTGATCAACTCTATGTGAAGGAGATGTGTTGCACTGCGTGAGGCAAATGCTGGTCACACCAGATACTGATTGGTTTTCAAACCCCCCCGACCCCCCAATACAGTAAAACTGCACATTTTAGAGTGGCCTTTTATTGTGGCCAGCCTAAGGCACACCTGTGCAATAATCATGCTGTCTAATCAGCATCTTGATATGCCATACCTGTGAGGTGGATGGATTATCTCGGCAAAGGAGAAGTGCTCATTAACACAGATTTAGACAGATTTGTGAACAATATTTGAGAGAAATAGACCTTTTTTTGTAGATAGAAAAAGTCTTAGATCTTTGAGTTCAGCTCATAAAATATGGGGGCAAAAACTAAAGTGTTGTGTTTAGAATTTTGTTCAGTATATGTGTTATGTGTCTAATACCATCCATTTGAATACTATTTTAAGAGTACCGTAAAAAGGGTCATGAGCACATACAGTACAAGTAGGTTTCTTTATATTTGGATTATAACAGGATTTGTTCAAGACAAAATATTATTTATTTTCACTGATTTAACTAAACTACATGCATTTATACATTTATACCACCAAAACTAATATATATATATATATATATATATATATATATATATATATATATATATATAGTTAAGCAATTCTTAATTCTTTCTATACACAAGTGTACAGGTATTACAGCTTTTTGGTTGAGTATTTATGGATTTGTGCTCCATGTGTCTTTTTGTTTGTTACACTGGAGGTGTGTTTCATTAGACGTGTATTTCTTCCTGTGGCAGATTAGGTGAATAATTAATTTCCTCTCCGATATGGTAGACTGGTTGTAATTAAAGAGAGATGGGAAAAGCAATGAGATGCCTTGCTTCTATCACTTCCTCTCTTTCTTTCTCTCTCTCTCTTGTAACACAGCCACACACACATAAGAGACAGAAAGCTGAGACTATAGCGAGTGTGTCCTTTAGAAGACCCCCAGAGCTGTCATGGCTATTTCAAATGCAGTTCTTAGGAGCCATCTCATTATTTGGGCTTTACCTCTGATCACACACACTACAAGTCTAGCCTGATTAAACTCTCATTCAAGATTTAAAGTCAGGGACAGCATGCTTTGTGCCTTGTCTTGTGGTATATATATATATATATATATATATATATATATATATATATATATATATATTAGGGGTGTAACGGTTCACAAAATTCACGGTTCGGTTCGATACGATTCACTGGTGTCACGGTTCGGTTCGGTACGGTTCGGTACGTTTTAGATACAACAAAAAGAAAAATTGGCAGATAAATTTCCTTGATTTAAAAAAATATATATATATTTATTAAAACTAACAAAGTATGTTTTTTTTTACATTAAACAATGATGGAGCTATTCTTTATCCATCTTCTATGGTGTTTTCTTAGCAGCATACTGTATAAATCAAAAACAGCTCCTTATAAAATTTTTTTAATGTTATATTGTTGTAGTAGTTATGAACAAATACAAAGATGTAACTTTTTATATGGAACTCTATAACTCTTTATATTGAGTGTGTTTTTACTCAATTGGTTCTCTATAGGGCTTATGTTTTTTGGATCAAAGCAGGAATTACGGTCTGGCTGAAATGGGCTCGTGAAGGAATATTGTAACGGAGCTCAATTACATTAAGCATGTTCTTAAAACCTGCGTTTTCCACTATAGGTGTTTTTTTCTTCTTCGGGGGTGTCAAGGGCGTTGCCTGTTACGTCGTTTGGGTTATTGGGCTACCTTGTTGAACGCATATCATTATATTTCACTTTTTTTTCCCCAAATGTAATTAATAAGTCCAACGAACCGTTCGGTTCATAATGCGTACCGCGTAACGAACCGAAAGCCTCCTACCGAACGGTTCAATACGAATACGCGTATTGTTACACCCCTAATATATATATATATATATATATATATATATATATATATATATATATATATATATATATATATATATATATATATATATATATATATATATATATATGTATATGTGTGTGTCTGTGTGTATATGTATAAATACTTGAATAAAGAAACAATATTTTACAGCAAAATTGTGACTTTTATATATGCTTATCAAGTGTGAATATATGAAATGGTTATTTATTGTAATGAAAGTATAGAACGTTTATTTAAATTCATAAAGAAAAATTATTACCTTTTTAACATATGGAAAATACGGAATTCCCATAATTGCCTTTGTGAGCCCATATATTATGTAGACTGCATCGTAGCGTTTTATGGCATTTTTTTTTATTTGTAGTTTAACATAATTTTATGTTATTAGATAATACATAATAATAAATTAACACTCTAACTTTATTTTTATAGGCTACCTCAGTTCAGTTCGGAATAGTAAAATATAAAGTCACCTAATTTCCATCCGCAATGTTAGTAAAATGCCAATACAATATAGCAGCTTTTCCAACACATAGCTCACGTCTTTAAAATCTTTTTTTTTAATCTTTCTCCAATTACTTACTGCACGCGGTGAATTTAAAATGGCTTTATAAATGATATACTCCAAGCATACATCGATTAAACAGGTTTGTTTTGAATTATAGCGCAGCGCAAGCTGTGTCTTTAAGCGGGGACTTGTGTTCGCCCGACAGGAGGCGTGTCTCCTCCACAGAGCCGAGCGAGCCGGCTCCTCCATCTGAACACATGAACTACTGCTCCCACTGTACTCACACTTCATCAGCTTGAGCTGCTCTCAACAACCGAGGTAAGGGCATTTATCTTCACCGTCACCACATTTTTAGCGGCTCTTACGTTGCTTTTAAATTGTTATCTAATTTAGACGCTGAAACGACTAAAGTCCATCTTAAATTTCACAGATGAGACGGAACAGTTGATCTGATGTGACAGCTGCATGTGCTTATTTTTTAACTTAAAAACACAAATAAAATAAAAGGTTTGTGGTTGTGGCACCTTTTTTTCCCGTCTCTCGTCCACCGTAATTACAAAGAGGGTTATGATGATTTGTAAGTTAATAAATCATATTAAGACCTGCAAAATCTGCACCGACCCCCCCCCCCCCCCCACTCCTTCTGAATCCACATGCACGTTATGTCTGTTGAGAGGCTGAAAGAAGCAACACTAAGTTATTCACTGTGCCCTTGCCATGAAATAGTGTGACTGCTGTTGATGAGTCTTTTATCATCACTTGAATGACTTTTGTGGGAACCATCACTTATGGAGAGACGTTTCATTTCAGACTTTAACAACGATCTTCTGAATGTTTGAGCAGATGAAAAAATAGCCTATAACACAGAAGTGTAAGAGATCCAAAAGCAAAACTATGGGTAAAATAACGTATATCCTTAGACTATACTCAGCAAACATGACGTGTCATACTGTATGAGTTGTCAGAGTGATTAGTTAGCAGATCATCATCTGGTATGAAAACACACACACACACACACACACACACACACACACACACACATTTATCATTATGAAATAAAATAGTTTTACTATTTTCTTAAACATAAAAGTTTAATACATTTTTATTTCCGTATTTTGCAGAAAATTTAAATCAAAGAACACACCTCTTAAATTGACACATAAGGTGAATTCATTTCGTTTGCATTTTATTGGTTTGGCCTGTATACAATACTCGGACATTTCTTGGAACAAAACAAGATCTTAATGGTCTATCTGAAAGGATAAAAAGAGTGTGTGTTCCTGCAGCTGTGAGGGGATGTCAGCTGATTCCGTACAAAGGGACGTGAATGTGGATACTGATGAAATACAGTATAGTGGATTGAGGAGCGTCTGTCGTCGCTGTCCGTGGTGCTGAAAGCCACCAGCGCTGCCTTGAGCTCAAGGCAGTCTATTCTAGTGCACATCTTAAGCCTACTTTGAAAATAGGGGCACAATCGAGGTCTTTTTAATTTAAATAGAAGAAGGGCTCCTCCTCATTAGTCTCTTTCCTGCTTTTAAAGGCCCCCAGACCTCAAAGAGCTGTCGTCATATATGTATGTATATGACATGACAGAAATTAACAGTTCTGAGACCTCGTGTGTGTGTATGTGTGTGTGTGTGTGTAGCAAGTTCGTCGGAGACAGCGTTGGTAGTTCAGACAACCTTTTTGTGGAATTATAAAACAGCAGAAGAACTTGCACGCACGCAGATGCACACACACACACTCACACACACACACACACGAGGTCACATAACTGTTACTTTATGTCATGTCATCAGATATATTTACCATGGAAAACAATTAGGTTTCAGACGTTGTTTAGTTATTGTTATATGCATGAAAAACATGATACAAATAATAAATCATGAAAAATACATGGGATCACCTTTCCGAATACTGATCAACAACAGTGAACAATAGCAAGTTATAATTAGTTTTATTGTAGCTAACCTGTGTGCATTAATGACCCCCCCCCCCCTTAAAAAAAAAAAAAACATAAACAACAAAAAATATTAAGCTATTTGGTATTATTAGTCTATTATTTGCAAAGTAATCGCAGTTTACGAGATATGTAAAAAAAAAAAAATAATCATAATAAAAAAGTGTAATTTCAACATTGCCACGAAAACACGTGCGCTGTAGGGTTTCGTCTGACCCAACTGTAATAATTTGTTTCTAAAACTATGTGAAAAAAAAAAAAATATCTCGTATGAAATACACGAGACAGCTGCGGGCACAGCAGAGAGCTCACGGACAAACGGCTGCGCATCAAGCATCAAGTGAACATGTTGTCCATGAACAGAGATGTTACATCCATGAGCAGCATTCTCTTTGAGATGTGAAGCATGTTAGAGTAGGAAATGGATGTTGTGAGTGGTCAGTGTGGCGCTCGCGTTGCTCTCGGCGCGACGTCAGTGTGAGTGCAGCAGTGCAGTAGACAGCATTACATGAGCAGCCCGCGCTCCTCGCTGCCGCTCCTGCCTTCTGCATGTCAAGGTATCCGCTACACTAGCTCGCATCACTCATTCTCGTATTGCTCCGCTCTTTCAGGCCACCCGTACATGGATTTCTCCTGGATTTCCCATCTCTAACATGGACGCCCGGGCGGAAGGTTGCTCCTTTGCGCAGTGAGACGGACATGCGGAGCATCGCTGATACGGAGTGTCCTCTTCTGTCTCAGTGACCATGCCGTGATCACATCGCTGACAAAAACACCTCCAAAGCAGAAATAAGTGGGAATCTTACGATCCATCCAGTGGAATGACATGCAGTGTATCGCAGGCTTCATGAAGATGTGCTCTCCTCTGGTAACTCATCAGAGATGGCTTGGACTGTTGCTGCTCTTACTGTGTGTGGGATATTCTCACGGGATGCCACATGTGTTGAGATTCGGTAAGAGCCTTTTAAAACACATTTACAGGGCGACTTTTTTCCGTTTTCGCCGCGAAGCTCTTGCTGTTTAAATGTTGCCGCTCCGTGTGCATTTCATCTAAAGCTTGGATGTTGATTGAAAGATGCCATCTTACCTTAACTTCCCACTCAAAAGAATTAAAAGTCTTTAAAAGGATTTGTAGAGAACGCTACTTTTCCAAACACAGAACTTTCTGAGCCTCAATCACACATGCAAAAGTTGCGTACAGGTTGTGACGCAAACCCCCTTCCAAACACTGAATACAATGCGTTGCATATTGCATCGTCTCTTGTTGTTGCATCTTATCTTGTTTCATATCGTTTCTGAATGTTTCATGAGGCTGTGTGGCTGTGAGGTATTGCAATGACATATTTTGTTCCGTTCTTGCCTAAGGGGATAAATTCTATTCTATTCTATTCTATTCTATTCTATTCTATTGTTCAGGTTACACTAAAAGTCACAAATTGTAAAAATTGGCAGCATATTGGTAATATATCAGTGATTTTAATTCATATTTTTGACTAGAATAAAACCAGTAAATACATACCTTGCCAATATAGGTTCCTATTTTTCTTTTGACTTTCAGTGCAGATAATACTTTTTGATAAATACAGTTTTGCATTGTACTGTCGTGGCATTTTCTATGATTAATATTTTAGACATCACAGAAAAAGTTAGACACGATCTAGTGCTTTCCCTGCATAGATGTTCTCTTGCATGTTGCTATTAGCAACCATTTAATGAATGCTTTGAGGAAGGCCATCCAAGCTCAGCATCACCAGCATCACCTCCCGGAACTGAGTCACAAGGTGTTTTTTTTTTTTTTTTGCTTCAGTCTTATTATGGTCAACAATGAAATAGGAAATTTCCCTGCGAGAGGAAATGTCAAAAAAAAGAAGAAGAAGAAAAAAAAAGAAATCCTTCAGCAGACTAGTATCAAAGCTGTTGCTCTCTGGGGTGAGGCCTGTCTGATGTGCTCCTATTCCAGTCTCAATCAATATACTCAAATGATGTCAAATGCACCTCAGGGATTCCCATTGCATAGCCCAGGGCTTCCTTTAATTATGTGATGTAATAAGCTGTTTTTCTCACTCCAGGACACCAGCACAAACTCAAAACGCATCACATAATCACACACACCAGCAAGATTTAGCCTTCAAGTCCTGTTTCCTTAACTGATTTCCTCAGACGCTGCCTTAAACTGTGGAACTAATGTAACATAATGGAGAGATTTTCCAAATTTAGTTTATCATTACACTGTGCATGGTTTGCAATTAGCGGAATGGGTAAGTACGCTTCGTGCCACAAGGGAATTATTTGAAGCCTGCAAACAAACATTCACAGCTTTTGCGCTTTAATTGTTAGAACGCATTTGAAGAAAGAAGCCTGTATGTATTTAAAAAAAAAGTTGCAAATATATAACTGAAAAATTTTGCATGTTTTTACACATTGTAAAGTATGCCTTCTCTAAAATCGTATATCATCTTCCACTTTTTCATTTAATTAGACATTTATTTGCCATGGGATTGTAAAAAACAGTAACAGTGATTTTAACTGGCAGAGATGCACATATATGTTACACTTATTATTGTGGCTATTGTTCATGTTGGTTTTTTCTCATTATATGCTGATATCCACTGCAGAGCGACTGGATGGTGTGTGTGTGTGTGTGCGTGTAAAAATAGTACGGTAGATTGCATTTCTTCCTAGTTCTGGTGGGAAGTATTCTTGTGGGTGTGTAAGTGGCACAGGTTTGTGTATCTGCGTTATTATATCATATCCACAGGACCACAGCCATGTAGGTAGGACAGTTGAGGTCTCCTCTTCTTGTGCAGAGAAAATACACAATGTTGGATGATGGGGAGAAGGGAAAACTGAACGAGTGCAACTGAAAGTGAAAAAAGTGAAAGTGACAAAAAAAAGTGAAAGTGACGTGACATTCAGCCAAGTATGGTGACCCATACTCAGAATGTGTGCTCTGCATTTAACCCATCCAAAGTGCACACACACAGAGCAGTGAACACACACACACACTGTGAACACACACCAGTCTGTCTTTTGTATGTGTCATCACATTCTCCATCCCTACATTAGGAAGCAGCTGTCTGTGAAAACATCTGGCTCACAGCCACCGTCCCACCGTCCTTTGTGATTCCAGCTGCCCTTCTCTCACTCTCACACACAATTCTCTCCACGCCTGGATACACGTTTTATATTTATTTCTGACAAATACTGCTTTTATTTCAAACCATTTGATACATTTACACTCAGAATTTTAAATGGAAATGCATTTTAGTTAAATAATAACATTCCTAAGGAGAACATGTACACTGTAAAAAGTGGTAACTTGTAATTGTTATCGTAAAGAGCCATTTTATACCTGATTTAATGCATAAAATGAATTATGTTGGTATAATTCATGTATTAAGGTGAGCTCAGTAATGTCAGGTAACATTTTATGACATTAGTAAAGCTAATTAATCCAGATAATTTATAGGTTACCACTATTACAGTGTAGTATGTATATAATGTTGTTTTTATGCTCTTGCTTTTTTTTTTTTTTTTTTTTTTGAGGAAATGAGGGAAGGCTAATTAGCTCTTAATGTGCTGACTCATATTAGTTTTTGTCTCCCTTCTTTTATTTGGAGACATTGCATCTTTGCGTTTGCAATCACAATAAACTTCTAATGTCAAGAGAAAATGTTACAGAATAATGTTGCGTTAATGTCAAGAATAAGATAGAAGTGAGAAAGTCTATATATATATATATATATATATATATATATATATATATATATATATATATATATATATATATATATATATATATATATATTTCACATTTAAAAATATTGGCATTCTTAACAGTACATACAATGCATTTTCCAGCTTAATTGAGTTGCATCTGAGAAAAGAAATGCAGTAGAGACAGAGCTGCATTGCTATTAACAATGATCTCTTTAGCAAATATTAACAATGATGTTCCACAGAGAGAGCTGATCAGGTACTATTACAACATAAACATAATCAAAACAAAGAGCTGTCTGGTCAAAAACAACACAATTCACCAGGGCACATTCTTAATGAGCACAGCCAGGCTATCAAGACATGAAAAGTCTTTGTCTCTACTGTGTTAGGAGTGCAAGGAAAAAAGAGCTAAAATGACTTAAAGTGCTCATACATTCGCTGCATGCAGAATATTATAATATGTAAATCCATTTCCATTTTCAGTTCAACCCCATGATCAAAACAAAAAACTTTTTAACAAAAGACAATACAACACAAATGCATCTTTATTCGGAACTATGCAATGTTTTTATTTAAATTAATTTATCCTTTGATGTGTCATTGCCAGTATTCTTAAGGATAATGCCTCTACAACATCAAACAGATCTGCAAAACATTTCCAAACACATCCCTTATACGTCCTTTTTAAAGCAGGTCATCCCACCTCAAACTCATAACATTAGTTGAACCCTAAGTTGATATATTTATGATTGCGATTCCATTTGATGGAATTTCCACTTCAAATCAGGACAACCACATTGAATTGAAAGAGCCTAATTGTTAAACACATTTAAAGTAGCAAGTGTTTCCCATCAGTGAGGATGTATGCTGTCCTTCAGTAGTGCTGATTCCATGACCTCAAGGTGGAGGCATACTTCATCAAGGACATACGAGAACCTGAGAGACAAAGGAGAGCATGTCACAGCCATCTATATTTGTTTATATGCTGAGCACAAAGCTTACAGTTCATATCTCATGGTTCAATGTTGTTCCTAAAGACACAAAAGTGTGTTGTTATATTACTGTCCACTGAAACACTCTGAAGACTTTAGAACAAGCCTTTTTGTGTGTGTGTGTGGTTGCTTAGCTCCAGTAATACTGAGTCTGCATTTGTCATTTAAATAAATAAATTGTGAATGGATCATAACTGATGAGTAAGAAGAGTAATTTCCATGTTAGTCCTAACACTAAAAAAAAACCCTCTGCAAAAATGAATATCTGCTGATAAAGGTTTTTAATCCAACCAGTTTTTTGTTACTTTGTTTTGTGTATTTTTTGTTTGCCAATATCAACACGAGGCGAGCCAGTCTATGGAGTGCTTGTCGCTTGCACTACCAGGAGTTTGGAGTTTCTCCAGCAATAACAAATAATTAGTGTTATGGTTTCTGTCCAGTGGGCCGCCAAAGCACAGCCCACATCATTTTTCCTGCAAACTACTACACAGCAGAGTGATGGTAGTCCAGTTCACTTCAGTTAAAACCATTTTTACCCTCCCACAGAACTTTTTAGATGAATTTGACAGAATAGACTTTGTTTTAGATGTTTTAGAGTCTAGCACCGTATCTTCAAAGCTTCCTACTGCCTCTTTTCCACTTTGTGCACTTGTTATATGCACCTTTATATGCATGTGTTGTGATGATGACAGTATTCCTCATCATGGGCTGATTGGAAACATGTATCTGAATTTTTCAAAACTCCAAAAAACATATTACACACAGTACAATTCACTGGGATTTCTATGTGAAACGAACACTAGAGGCAGTAAAAAACCCAACAACCTTTATTCCTTTTAACACAAATTATAATTATATGGCAGATAATTCATAGAGACTTATTTCTACATGTTATTTGCATAAAATTATGTTTTTACCTCAAAACACTTTTTACCATATTGTTGATTTCTAAGCGAATACATTTTTATGTTTGTGGCACATAACCAGCTCCGTATGCCTTTTCTCACATTCTAAACATTCTAAAATAAGTAAAACAGTCCAGTGAAACACCAGTCACACTAAAAGAGCTCAAAGACTTGTAGAAGCTAACTAAAACTGCATGATTTATTTAGCAGATGTGTTGCAGTCTCACATTTGTTTTTGTTAACACTATCCAATTAGGTTTAGGATAAGTAAGAAATACATTATTTTCAAATGCAGTATAGTTTTAATCACTTAATCACATGAGACATATTACCTTGAAAGTGTTGAAATGCATGGAAGAAGCAACCAGTTTTGGGGAAATTAATTTTAAAAGTAATGCATTACTAATTGCGTATCAGTGAGCTTGGATATGTCTTTCATCCCCTGAATAATGCACAACGCTCACAACCACCAAAGTCTTGATCTTCCAGTTATATTGCACCTATTACAATCCTTTCCCTCAATCCCCATTGTGTCCTCATACTGTTTCTATTTGCCCAACTACAGGTTTGTCCCTGGGTAGAGCTTAATGTAATAGTGTCTCTGCGAGCAGCAGTGGCTCCAATTCTATTTACCTTTGGTATCCTTGAAGCCCTTGTGTCTGTACTTCCATCCTCGTACAAGCTGGACTTTGAGGCATTGGCCATGTATTGCCTCTTGTTTCCACTCGTTTTTACTCTCCACTAGACCACTTATTGAACAAAAACAAAACCTAGATTTAATCACTATCATCAAGCCACGTGAATCCATTTTACTCTCTTCAGTTATTCAGTTGTTCCGATCTTTCTCTGGATCAGTGATCATAGCCGCACTCAAAGGTTTGCCATGCTTCAAGGCACAACCAAACAGCTTCTCATTTAAAACCTGCTCAACAAGCACTCATTTCATAGTTGTCAGTTATTATTCTCTCTTAGCAGTCAGTAAACCGCAATAAGCCATCTTTTTTTTTTCTTTCTTCAGGGCAAAGCAAAGCTCTTCGCGTATTGTTGATAATACTCATCCTGTAGCCACTGATACACATTACCTGCTCTGGAGTTCAGTTTGCAGCTGCATGTTGAAATCTCTTTACCGTTCTTCTACACACCTAGTCTGTACTGACCTCATTTTAGTCATGTAAACTTCCAACAGCTACCTTAACCGACACAACACGTCTACTTCAAAACCCCTGAAACTGATACAGCACCAGAGATTCTCTTTAGGAAGCTTCTCCAACTAAATTATAGACAGACAGCTAAACATGCTGATTTTTTTTTCTACACCCCGAATGTGATTTTCTAAAACGAACTTCCACAAAAATGTTCAGAATTGTTTATACAGTCCCACATAACAAAATGCTAACCAGTGTTGTAGTTAAGATTAGCTCATTCAAAAGGTACAAATATAGACCATTTAGGTACTAATACGTACTTCTTTGCACCCTTTAGGAGTTAATATGGCACAAAGGTGTACCTTTTGAAAAAATACTACTCTGTTGACAGCTGAGAGTGTTGAGTCCCAGTCAAGAATGAAACATAAAGAAAATATTGAGTCTAGAGTCCAAAGGCTGCTGAGTCCGTGACAAAACCAACACTATAAAAATATGGTCTTGGACTCGGACTTTGATTACAACTCCCCCCACCGCCTTTTAATGTAGCCATGTTGGATGCTGTAAAAAGTGGCAGTGATTGGTGTTAAAAGTTTTATTTGCCAAACAACAAAGCTAACTGTCTAGCAAATCTTCATATGTGTATAACAAAAGGTCAGAATATTTTATTTTAGTAGCATTATGAGGTTGAAACATAACCTTGTTTTCCTAATCTTTGAGATTTCCTTGGGTCAGTTTCTAGACTTTGCTCAGTAAGCATAAATAATACATGTTAGATGATAACAGATTAGTTTTGTACAGTGTGTAAAGTGATGGACCTGAGGATGTGCCACAGGGATATAAATCTGGAGCAGTTTGCTATTTGCAGTGGCGGTCTCACGGCAGAGAATTACTGCAGGTGTGCAATCGGCACATGAAACCTGCAGGACGATCAGCCGTATAAATAGGAGCTAAGCTGCACCATTTGATGAGACCAAAATATAGTATAAGAGGATGGGCAGCACAAAAACACTGGAAGTGCAGGACACGTTTGAATATGATGAATATTAAAGTGCTTTTTCTTGGCTCTGAGAGAACTGAAGGTTCTGCAGCTCTGTTGGAGGATTACCGAACAGGAGCAAAAGAGTTAATGCAGATTTACTGATGCACATAATTCAAGAATTGTTTGGATCTTGTAATACTTGTTGGTTTGTTCCTTGTGAAAAAGTGCACTTTAGCTTATATATATATATTTTTTTTATGGAAATATGTTTTAAAAATAATAAACCTAAATGTGATCTGAATATAATGGTTCATTTAATTATGATAATTGCAATTAAAGTAAAATCTGATTCTGTTGTAGATTTAATTAGTATTAAAAACATATTTGCCTGCATTTGTTTCTGAAGTAGGACCCAAGTATATCTTTATTTGTAAATTGGTTATTGCTTCTGTAGATTTTGAAATGTGGTTTAAGTGTACTGCTGAATATGAATTTATGCTGAACTAGAAATACTCTAAAGTCAGTTCAATTGAAACTTGTCATGTATTTACAGCCTGGACTGTTATACAAATGTTAATGCAGGGATTTCAGTATTCATAATGATTCATTTGTGAGTCTATAAACTTGTTCATATGTCAGTATTGTACATTTTAGTGTCTGTGCAAACGTAAGTAAATGTAATCTAGGTTACGTTTTGCAGAACCACATTTTACGTAAATTACATACCAATTGTTGGTATTTAACTATTTGTAATTACACATGATGAAGTTGCAATTTACTACATTTACTATAAATGAACTTTAATACTGACTAACACACTACGATGTAATCAAGTTCTTTGCATCTGCTTTGGCATATTAGTCAGCACAAGTTTTCTTCTAACACAATGATTTCAAATGTACTTTGAAGTAAAACTTTAATTATGAAGTTCACTCTTTAAAAATCTTGTGTCTTTAACTGTGTCAAGAAAGTGTACTCATGAAAGTGTACTCTCTGTAAGTAATCTTAAGTGCCCTTTTATCTCAATAATAAATTATCTGCAAGTACAGTTTTATTTGTATTTTTCTTTTACAATTTGAAATACTAAGTGCACATTCAGTACCATTAAGCACCCTTCTTTTTCACCAGGGGTGGCTTGTTTGTAGCATGTTACATCATTAGTTGAATGTGTCATGTTTTACTCTGGAGCAGAAACTTGTGAGGGACTAGTGGTAAATACAAAAAATAAAATAAAATGTTCATTCTTAAATGAGATAAAAATAATTAGTTAAGATAGGGGCAACTGCAATACAGCAAGTACTAGACCGGCTGGCTCCACAGCAGGAGTTGCATTGGAATTGCTTTAGAGGCAGAGTTGCAGGCGACGAAGCAAATGGTAATTCCATTTCAGTTCACAATATTTCGTTCTCAGGTTGGCTGAGTTGAAGAGCTCTGTGGGTAAAAATGTTCTGTTCCTGGGTTATGAAGAGGCTCATGTCGCAAATCTGTGAGTGCGTATATGTGGCTGACCAGGGAAAGATTTATATGTGGAGTATTTTCTAAGCTCAAGGCCATTTAAAATATAAAACAAAAACAAAATCACACGTGTATGAATATTAACTAGACAACAATTTAGATGTGTGTCAAATTAACCAAAGATACCATTGCTGGCCAGTAGTGTTGGATATTTTAGTCTTTCCCTATTAACACAGAAAAGGAGCTTTGCTTGCATGACTGTAAATAATGGGGAAGTATATGACTGCACAGTGGACTTGCCTTATCCAGACTTTGATATGATATCAGCAAGTTGATAAGCAAATAGATCTCTGAAATGTAAATTTGGTCAAATGCACTGATCTGTTAAGACTAAGAACACAAAGACGGGAATAAATTAAAACACTGGTGTGAATCTGCAGGAAGATATAAAATACATAGCATATTCTAACATAAGACTTCACCCTTAGATTGATGGGATTGAATTATTGGAATTCCTTTTTTTGTGTGTGTGTTTCTGTAATGAACACAAAACTTGATGTGCATTTTGAAGAATGTTCCTTGAATAAGAAGCGGTCAGAATCACAAACAGACCCACAGTGTTCTATGATTCAGTCAATAATTCATCTTGATGAATTTGAATAATCTCACTGTAGGGTATGTACACTCAGGCCTGTGTTCACTACAGAAACATGATTTAAAATCTGCTCCAAGAAATCAGTATGGATGCAACGCCAAAGGGCTAGATATCGGAAAGTCGTTCTTTCACTCTGACTAGGTAGTCTTGGGAATTTCTGCTCATATGCTATAAATCCAATCTGAAATGTCATATTAAATGTGGGATCTGCGTTTAGAATGTTAGCAGTTCTCTGAAGACATGAGGTGCATGCCAGTACCTTTTTTGACACTTGTTGGCCACTTCTTGAAGAAGTTTCAAAAAGACTTTTAAACTGAGATTTGACACATTATGAAGGGAATGATGAATGTGTGGTATTTACCTTGTTTGTAGGAATCACTGATGTTCCCTATTCACTGCAGTTGCTAGACTGTACACAGTCGAATATCCAAACTGAGTAAAGTTTTATGATGTATTAAATGATTGCTATTTATTATTTTCTTTATATTCACTGAATATTTTTATCTGAAGTGCATTTTCCCCCTCAGTTTGTTTAAAAGCAAAACTGTGCTCAGAACACATATTGGCTAGCTTTTTTGTAGATAACAGAAAATATGTAGTATATTTTAAAAAGACATTACAATGGGCATTTATGTAATTTGAAGTCTTTATTTATAGTAAATTAACTAAATTAAAAATACAAAGATTGTATATTATAGTTAATTTAGCTTTTGTTTAAGGCGTTTATTACTCTGCTGGTGATAGCACTTTATGGAGCCAGTTCCAGTTTTCTTAGTTTAGTGATAGTCGTGCCTTGCCTGTTTTCCTGTGTTCATATTCTTGCCTGTGTTTTCGGGTTACCCTTTTTTGTCTTCCTGTTTCTGTGGTGGGCAGAGCGAGGCTTCATGAAACACTGAAACAGTCGAAGCAAATGTGCCAAGGCTTTGAAACAATTTGAAACCCGTCTCTAACCTAGTGGTCAGTTTCCAGTATTACCTGTTGGATACTGTTCACCATCAATCGATCCACGCCTGTTTATTGGACTGCTCTTGTGTTTTGCCTGTACCATGCCTGTTCGCTGGTGTTTCAACCCTGTCTGTGTTTGTGCTTTGCAAATGGATCTGCACGTCTCTTGTCTTGTCGGCTACATGTATCAAGAACATATATCTAGTATGGTCTTTAAGATAAATTATATGATTAATACAATATGTAATTTTATTTTATATCAAAATAAAATTTAAGGATTGATTCAATGTAAATATATTATTTGAGACTTTTGTCTTTTTCTTTATTTTTTCTGTTGTTCTGAAGTACAATTTCTTTCAATGTGTTTAGTTTGTTTTTAAATATCTTCTGCCGGACATCAAAGTCATCGCATTATGTCAGTAATTCTGTTCTGTTCTCAAAACTAGCATTACTGTAGGTCTTTTTAACCGAGTTTTTTGGTCGGCGTTGTTCCTTTGTGATATGTTACTATGTAGCAACTATGTAATAACACAGTCGGTTACATCATCTATTGGTTTCCAGGTCAGAGTAAATGAGAGCTGGTTCTGAAAGATGTCCACAGATCCCCCGGCTGATCATCAGCCCCATTTCAGTGGAGAGAAGATCTTTAAACCTTTCTTTGTTTTCATCATTCTCCCCCTCACCCCAAAATCAATAGCATGTCCAGTACCCTACAGCCCAAACAGAATCATCACATTCACCAGCAGATGGGAGCGAATCAGGGTGCTTATTAAACCCGACATTTTCGACAAAGATCTGAAAACAACAGGAAGGGAAAGATGGAATCACAGACGGAGAGGCTAAAAGAGACACTTACATTTTTTTTGAACAGCTCAGAATTTGAGATGTTCTTCTCTCACAGGCCTTGTGGGAAACATAGATCTGACGTAAACCATCTGCCTTTGTGCCCTGACTATCAGGTCACACTCTGCGGAAATTTCACTTGCCGAATGTCGATAGGTCAAGCGTAGTGTAAGCACTTTCATTCCAGACCATTTGCATCATACAGGCATTTAGAAAGGTCATGAGTGTGTGTGCATGTGAGGTTTGCTGTGGTACATGGTAGTTTGTGTGGATATGGGAAATTGTATAGAATTATTTGAACATATGTATATTCCTCATGTTGTTCCACACTGATCTCCTGTTGAACAATAACGTAGAAGTTTTGATGAATGTTCACACTCTTTTCTACACAATGGAAATGGATGTTGATCTATAATGTCAAGCTCTAGAAAAGGCAAGAAATACAGGCATAAGTAGCACTTTGTGTGCTCTCTTCCATGTGTTTGAAAGCATTTTACTAGATCGTTGTGATTAGCCTTTAGTCCCATCTGATGTGAATTGCAGGCAAAACTGGGACTTACGTTCAATCGGCCTAGTAAGCTCAAATCTGATTGGTTGTCTTATTGGTTGAAATCTTCTTGTTTTGACATTCTGGAAACTAAAATGAAGCTGATACAACAAATGCTTCTTAGCTCGCTCTCATCAATCTTTAAACAGTTTTATTTTTACTATTATTTGGATGCTTTGCATTGCAAATGCAAGGTTTACTGCATCTTCTATGTGATACAATCTACAATCTGCCCCTGTAATCATATTTTGTTTAAAAAGGAACAAAAGTTGTTTGTGGTTTATTGCCACTAGTATTTATGTGAATTGAATCTATATATATGTTTTAGGCATTTTGCCAAACACTCACTTTTGTGTGTGCATGTCTCCACCAGTTTCTTGTCAAAACAATTTTACAGTTTTGTCGTTAATGCTGTAATCTAGTTTCTCTGGAAGCCCGCAGAGAATGCTATCAGCCTGGGAGAAAGAGAACTCAATATGACTCCTCGAGCATTCAGGGTTGGGTTGAGAGGAATCACGGATTGAAAGCAGTGTGCTTTCATGTGTGTGCACATTTGTGTGTGTGTGTGTGTAAGTGGGTTCTTTTACCATAGGACTCTTTGTTTTGATTTCCCCAGATGTCACAGTCAGGCTTCATCAGTCCTTTGGAGGAGAAGACTTTAGAGGAGCGAGACTTGATAGAGAGAGACAGTTAGAGCTAGAGAAAGAGACAGAAAGAGAGAGGGAGAGAGAAAGAGAGAGAGAGAGATAAATAAAGGATGTTTCCCCTTAAATTAAACATAATTCTAAAATGCTTGGAGAGACTTTGGGGACTCCTATAGCTCAGTACTTTCTCGACTAGAGAGCGTGCTGTTTATCTCGAGTGTCTCAGATTATGTGTGCAGTTGAAAAATGTTGGGGAATGTAAATAAGTGCTGTATACTTCAGGGAATTCAGCAGAGTGGATGTTTGAAAATCTCAACAGATCTGTAGCGCAGTAATAGGATATTGAGTCAGATTTTACTGCTACGATTGTAACGATTCATCTCCACTGTGATACAACTTGATTCAGATTCTGTTTAATGTGATGTGGATGCTGTTTTATGTGGTGCTCTTGGCAGACCAAACAGCCTTACATTGAGATTAGAAAATAAAAAATCACTTCATAGAGCTAAACTATTTGTCATAGGTGTTTGTTTTCTTAACTTTAAATGAATACATGGCAAAAAATCAATGTAGAGCAATAGTGATAAATATGGATAGACTGCAGGTTATCTAGTGATGAATGAATGTTGTCAAGACAGTGGTGTTGTAATACAAAGCCACCATAAAAATAGCCAATCGTGTGCCATGCTAAATTATTCTTACTGGTGTATCATTGTATTGTATTCATTGATTCCTTAAATGCAGTTTACTCATTTACTTGATATGAAACTATAACATTTCATCTTTTCTGTGTGACTTCTACTGACAACTCATTTCAAAGGAATACAAAATGATAAACAGGAATACAATTGAAAACTGTAGTGACATAAAATATTTGTAAATATTTATGTTTCTTTAGCTGTATATGCATTATAATGTTTATGTTTTGGATGTTATCATTTACATTACATTTATTCATTTAGCAGACGCTTTTATCCAAAGCGACTTACAGATGAGGACAGTGGAAGCAATCAAAAACAACAAAAAGAGCAATGATATATAAGTGCCATAACAAGTCTCAATATGTACATATTTTATGCTTCAGAATCTATCCAAAGCCATTTTTCCACCATCAAGCCGAACAATTCTCGTTGCTTAACCATTTCATAGACATACTTTAGTTTTCAACAGGGGGGCTGGTAACAGAAAAGGTATGATATGTAAATAAAAATCATTTTATGGAGGATGATCAGATATTTTGGGTTTTATGAAACCACGATAACGGACTGAACTGAAATGTGTGAATGAATCGTGACTTTAGGCAACTGTTGTTATGTGTAATCTGTATTTTTTGACAAAAGCTTTTGGTAGCCTTTTTTTTTTTTTACCTACTAGATGTTTCCTGTACTTTACCTAAATGTAATTCGTTCATTAGTGTTGAAGGATATGCGAGTACATTGAGCTCTCCCCTCCTGACAGCTGATCTTTAAACTCTTTCTGTTGGTAAATGAGTGTTACATGATATTACGCACATGTCACAGCTATTGGGATCATTCACAGCTCATTATTACATGGGTGATGATACCTGCTACATAATTCAACTCACAGAGGCCTGTGCTGCATGACTGGAAGAATCTGTCAAATGTTTAGCCGTGTATGGGACTAGCCTTCATTAAGAATCACATTGCCACATTATGAGGAGAGTTCAATAATTATGAACTGCCCGCTGATACACTGTGTTGTTTTAGCAACACAGAAGGAATTATGCAAATCAGGTTCAGGCTCTTAAAAGGTGTGCTTATTTACACACACATCTGGATATTTGCCTGGCAGGGGCATTTCATACGAGGAGGCAAGGGAGGCATTGCCTCATCAAATTATTAGATGAGAAAAAAATATTTCAGATATTACAAAATATACGATTAAAAAGTGTATAAAAAGTGTATTTTTTTTCAAAGAAATACCGTCCAATGGCAACACCAACAGGTAAAGTAAAAAAAAAAAAAAAAAAGTTTATATATATATATATATATATATATATATATATATATATATATATATATATATATATATATATATTTCTGATAGTGTAAGCAATGTTTATTTAACCAAGAAAATGTGACTAGGACATGAATTAATATTTGATAATAATAATAATAAATGCTCTTCTCCATTGTTTGATCATCATTTGACAAATTACTGTTGTCATGTTCAGTAGTAAATGTACAGAAGCTGAATGTTAAAATAAATTCTGTATTGATGAGGGACAGAGTAAACAAGTCAACTGACAAGAAATTGTGAGAAATATGCAAAACAGGTGGGATGAAATATTTTGTTTTCATAAGCATAAAAATAAAATAAACCTTTCAATCAATATAAAGGGAAAGGCATAGGAGAGATTGATACCTCAGTACAGTAGCTTTTTATTTATTATTGTATTTTTGAAGCATAACCATTGTAATTGTTCCATACAAATGTAAAGCACTGGGTGAGTTCACTGAATAATTGTTGCACTTCTGCATGCTGTATCTCAGGATAAAAACACTGTGTTTAGTTTGACCAGCTAAATGTGCTGAAATAATGTGCTGAAATTGAGACATTATTATTCTCTTATGCACAAAAAACATCTTGTTTCTATGGACAATGTGCTATTACTGCAAAAACAGACAATTGTTCATAGAAACAAGAGGATAATAATGTCTTAATTTAAAAAAATTAAGCTCATACATACAAGCCTGAATTGGCTTCCAAAAGCTCTTCACATTCCCTTCAACATTTCTATTTGTGTTGATTTATGCTGATCGGTCTTTTACTTGATAAATAATAATAATGATAATAACTGATACAACTAAAACTATTTTAGAATAAATGATATACAAAAAAATGATAAATTCTCAATTGCAGACTTTAAGTGAATTCATATGGGATGTTTGTGGCAAAAGCCAATAAGTGAGTGTGAAGTGGAGTTAAAGCGCATAGTTGTCCTTCTTTCTGCTCATCAGGTAGAATTTCCTATTCTGCCACACGCTTGACCAGTCGGATTCACTCGGCTAACAGATCAATGCTGAAAACCCAAGCATAGCTAAATGAAATTACTCTTACCCAGTTGCATGAGGCAAAAAATAAAATAAAAGGACAAAGCATGAACACAATGCAAACAGCTTTCTTTTCAGGTTCAGGAAACACACAAAAATAATCTCAAGGACAGTACACATGCATCCACGTAAGTAACAACAAGCACAACTTTGTCTACCTTTCATCCATTTGTTCTTAACATTATATTTTATTCAGAACTCCTTTCCACATTTATTTTATTTTCTCTTTTATCTGGGCATTGAGCTTGAATTTCTGTCCTCAAAAAACTATGTAAATAAACCTTTCAGCAGATTGTAAATCAGTCTGTCCATTACTTACCCGACCAAGTGTTTCCTCTCTTCTACTTATTTGCAGTTGTTTTGGCCATATTTTGTTGTGTTGTCATGCTTTTGACTCATGCATATGCTGCATGATTCTAATTTTGTGTGCTCCAACATCCTGTTTCCAGCATTAAGGCCTATTAAAATTCCAAAACAGATGTTGATGTCAGTTCCAACGGCACGGTCAGTCAATAATCTTATTATTTCTACAGCCCTCCCTCTGTTCTTCTGGTCTTCTATCATTATCTTCAGCTGCTCAAATTTGCTTTAATTATGACCAACTTGTCTCATTCCCTTTCACTTTCGAATCCTGAACCTCTTAATAATGGATGCCAGAAAACATTAAGTACATTAGCACAGAAATTAGCACTTGACCTTTGCTTTCAAAAGACGATAACGTCTGCTCTGCCACTGAGGAGAAAAGCTGGCCATTTCCTCCCATGAGGTTAAGACGAAAGACATTACCATTCTCACCTTTGACGAGAGACAGAACTGACGGCAAGCAAGAAGGTGAAAGAAGGGGGAAAAAAAAGAGCAGACGAGATGACTTCAGTCTTTCAGCTTTCTTGTTTCTTTCTTTTGATTGATATTACCCCCAGAGGTTCCGGTTTACATTTCCGGCACATCCGGAGACTTTTTAAGCTGTCGTCGAGCTAATACCGAGCACTAATATTATGAGATATACACGGGTGACCAAAGTACAGAAAAAAATTGCCTCAGAATCCCTCTGATGAAAGTATTAACATCAAAACAGATCCCCCAGGCAGCGAACACTGAAATAAAGTCATGAAGCACAAGAGTTGGGGGATATATTACAGAGGAGGCAGCTATAAGACAGATAGATTTAACAAAAAGGAGGAGAGAATGGAACTGGAGGGATCGGAATCATGATTTCCTCTTTTCAGCCGATAAGAGCTCAGCGAACGGAGAGATAAAGGCCTATTCACAGCCTGGCGTGTGAAGTAAGAGGAAATTAGGGGGAGGGGGACACGCGAGCACAAAAAGGCAGCTTTCATCGGCCCACAAGGCTGTGGATTTCTCCAAATACACCGTACGTCTCTTTGCATGGAAAGTAGAGCACACTGAATAACTTTTTTTTTTTCATTTACAGATGACAAATGGTGACACATTTTTGTGATTGTGAAAGAGAACCAGAAAGATGTGAGTCAGAAGGCAGGTTGAGAGAGGCTCCTGCCTCAAGGCCTGCTGGGAATCAGATTTCTTTTGAAAGACGGAGAGCAAAAGAGGGCCGAATTCACTGACCTTAAGAATAAGACAAATACATATTTCCAGTGGGGGAGTGTGATAGCTTGTGTTTTGTTTCAGCAATTTATTTGCTCGGTGCTCTGTGTGCTGGTCATTTCTGCTGAGCTCTGTGAAAGGGGCTCGCGGGGAGTTTTGGCAGAAGGAAAGATGCTTTTCTGTAAACATCTGCACCTCCTCATTTGTATTCTCTCAGCTCCTAAATTTAACATGATAAGACTAATAAAATAATTTTTTAGAAAGCAGCAATATTAGGTCACCATCTGTCACCTGCACAAATCTGTTCTTAACTCCACATGAATGATGCAGCTTTAAAACACATACTAAATGACTCACGTGTGTAGGCCTTCTTATGCTTTGGCCTAGAATGTATAAGCGGGGTAAATTTACTTGTGGGATAAAATAAATAAATAAATAAATAAATAATTGCCTGATATTTCATGTATTCCACAATATTCTTGAATTCATAGGAAAATAAATAAATAAACAACAGCATAAACTCATTGGAAAACGATGTGTTACCACCATCATTTTTGAAAACTGTAAAACACCAATAAATATCACTAACTTTTATTACAAAAAAAAAAAAAAAAAAAAAAAAAACAGATTAAGGGCAGATTATTGATCAAAGATTGAAGTCATATTTTCCAATGTTTTTTTTTTTGTAAAATAAACCTCAAAAAAGTTATGACCTCAAAATATTTTACCATGGTGCATGGTTTGTAAAGTAATACATTCTGGTGTTTGAATCACATAACCAGCAACATATATAGGTTTTTTTGACATAGTAAACTTGTTCTGTAGCTCTTGAGTATGAGTCCTGAAAAAACATAAAAAAATAAAACATTTAAATAAACTATCCATTTTCACATAGAGACAAAAATAAATATATTTAATATTAAGTCTTATAGGTTTGGAATGACCTGAGGGCAAGTGAATAATTATTTGTGTGAACTACTCCTGTAAGAAAGGAAGACCAAGAATGATGACTCTCCAAATCAGAAAACTCCAAAGTTGGTTTGGGTTCTGCAATGGAAAACACAGACATCAATGGTTTTAATTAATTGAGAAAGCTGAGAAAACCGCCTCACACAAGCAGACTTCTGTGTCTTTAAAGGTACAGGTTGTAGGACCTGCCACTGGAGGGCGCACTACCAAAACAATAACAATTGTGTGGTTTGATGATGCTAAGAAGGAGCGTGGAGTGATGGGATTTGTTGTCTTCTACCTAACCGCTGACGGCCATCAATCAGACAGAAAGATAAATCATGGATTTAACACGAGTTCAACAATTTGCACGAGTAGATTACATACAAAGTTAAATGCAAAGACGCGATCAGACTATGGATCAGACGCGCCCTCGTGCGGGGGCAAATCATGGATTTAACGCGAGTTTGGCGTGTATGCCCCATAATACTAATCTTGTTGATCGTTATAATAGCATACGTTTTCTGTAAAGATACAAATCAAATCAACTCACCAGTCGAATAAAACACAAGCGAGATCGGCATCTCTTTCTAGTTGAAGTTTGTCGAGCAGCTACTTCCGCATATGTCCAGACACTGTTGTCATGTGGTTTCTACATCAGTAAAGGCGGTAACAAAGGGTAACTGACGTCATTGACAGGTGACTGCACTGCCCCGTGTCACTGTTTAGAATGGGAATTTTCTCATGATTTACAAGTAGTTGAAACAGAGATATTTTAGTAATCAGCTGGACAAAATATATAACACTAGCCTAGTGGTTTTTGGATATTTTACTGCAAATATCTTACAAATTGTACCTTTAACTCTCAACGTGGGCACAATGAAGACACAAGGTCAACAAGTCTGAAATATTACATGGAAAACATTACTTTTAACAATTACCACTTCAACAGAGTCAAAATAATTATTCTAGTCTTTATTACAAAACGCCGTTTCCTTTAGGAAACTACATTCGGTTTAACTGCGAAAAATAAGATAACAAATTAACATGAAACTGTCTATTAACACCTCAAAGTGCAGATATTGTGACATTTTATTTAAATATGACATAAGACACTCAAGGACGTTATTAAAAGTAACTTACCTCATCCTTTCAGTAAAAGAGGCCATTTCTGAGGCAAAAACCGCGTCCGTGTATTTTACAATAAAAGCTCTTTTATTTCCGCTTTCCATGAAACCAGCGCCACTAGGTTATGATCAAGACCAATTTTCAACCCAAAATTGGGTTGAAACAACCCAATGTCCTGCCCAGCGGTCTCAACCCAGCATTTGGATTGAAAAAATAACCCTGTGATTTTTTAGAGTGTAGAACTATAAGAACACTGCAGCTCCCGTGAAACAAAATAATATCTAACACCTTGATTAAATCTCCACAGACAAACAGCAGAAGAGGCTGATTTGTTTTCGTCAATTTATACATGCAGTGTGAAGGAAATCCTGTCATTTTTCTCAAGTGCCTTTTTTTTTAACAGCAAAACTGCAGCCAAAACATCCTTCATGCAGCAGCTCAATGGCTGTCAGCTTGGTGATAAATTATTGTATGTTTGAGAGAAAGTGAGAAAGTTTATGAATGCTAACCTATATCAACAATATTAAATGCTTAATAAATAAATGTATTATTTTATTAGTATTAAATTACTTTGAAAATACAACGTATTTTACGTGCTCGTTCATGATAACTGCATATAAGAGACGACTTATTCAGTCTCTAGCACCCCAGACTTTATGGTACGCATTTTCTCCAGCTCAGTGCACATTATGAATGCAGTATAGAACACTCATTAAAGTCAACGGGTAATGTAGACCGCAAGACGTAACACAATTAAATCATAAGGTGCCCTAAAGACACAGAGGCAAACGTAGGCATTGAATATCTCTGTAATTCAAATGTACCGCCGATTATGCTGGGAGTTTGGAATAATGATTTGTACAGTATCTTGGTAGTGAGGTACCTTAAATAAAACAGATTTTCAAAACCCTGCAGTTCTGCATTCAGGTTCAGCATCCAGTGCAGCAGAATGAGGTTATGGTTATACTGACCTTTGACTGGAATCAGTATTATTTGAAGGTAGCTGTGTAAGTCTGTTTTTTTTTTTTTTTTTTTTTTTTTTGTGCGTTAGGTGCTCGCTGTTTTGATTTCTGTCACTGGATGTGATGGCAGACCCGTGGGCTGGAGTCGCTCTGCTATTAGCGTTTTACATAAGCACTCAAGTATTAAGTGGCACTTCTCCAGAATACAGGATTTTCTGTAAGAGAGTGAGAGGAAAAATGAGAGAGTTAAAAAAGAGTGTATAATGACAGTTCACAGGGGCTACATTCACACAGCCAATGTTTTTCTAACAGGGTCTCAAATTGCCCTGTTCAAAAAACAGATCACAGTAGCATTTAAATACTGCGTATGATGGATAACTGAAGTCGGTACTTTTTCGATTGCCATTTATTCCAGCATCCATTAATAATCCCTGTAACCATAGTGACAGACTAAAGTAAATATCAAAGATGCATCCATAACACTGTAAAGTCTTATCACATATGACACAATGGTATTTAATATGAGTCCACCCAAGATATGAGTCAGGAATTTTTAGTTTTTACTAACTGACAATTTTGAATTATTTTTGTTTAATAATATGAGTTTATAACACATCTCTATTTAAAGACTTGATCTAAAACCTGTGGATGACAGCTTTTACACTATCATTCAAAAGTTTCACTGATGATTTTCTGCAGTCATTACTCCAGTCTTCATTGTCACATGACTGCAGAAATAATTCTGATATGCTTATTTGATGCTCAAGAAACATTTCTTATTATTATCAATGTTGAAATCAGTTGTGCCGTTTAATATATCACATGACTGATGACTGTTCTACTGCTGGGTAAGTGGATGTTTACATTTACATTTACATTTATGCATTTGGCAGATGTTTTTTTTTTTTTTTTACAAGTATGTTTGAGCAAGCTAGTTCAGGTTTTACAATATGAGAGAGAGAGAGAGATTTTGTGGTTAGATTTCATTTGGCACATACTATTTTCCTCTGGAGCTTCCCAGCAATTCAGCTGACATTTAGCCGCCGTTTCCCATATGAGCTAGTTTTTGGTTTCTAAAATTGCTAATATGTCGAACAAAGACTTTTATAACCTAACAAGCCTGGCTTAATAATTTGTCTTGGCTCCCATCCGTCCTTGTGATCCTTTACTTTGGGATGATATGAGGAACAGAGGTTGAAGTCCCAGGCACAGGGTTTATGCCGTCCCCCTTTCTGATGGAGTCCTGAGAGGACTAAAACACTGCATGAATGATTGCATTGAAAGGGGTGTTTAACTTTGTGAGAAAGGCCATATAAAATAGGCACGGGCTCAGCCAGTCAATTATGGTGGGTTGCTAAGCCCTACTTGAGCAGGAACTTCCCTATTCAACAGCTCAAAATAAGATTCATTCTCATCTGATTGGATCAGATCCCATTGATGTCACAGGCAATGTTAGCAGGTCATTTCCCCCATGAGAATGTGTGATCACGATGTTGATTTTGGGAATTTGTAAGACAGCAATTCAGTGAGTGCTTGCAGGATATCAATCTATAGTTGTGTGTTTGGGTGGTGGGGGTGGTGGGGGGGTTGGCAGGTGGTTGTTGTGAATATTTATAGCTTATTTTGCCCATAATAAGAATGTGTGCAATAATAATGTGTTAGTTGTGGGTTTAGCATCAATAAAATATACAGTAAGTTTGAAAGTAAGGTTCTCAAGTAAACATCAGTAGTTCTTTTAGGCCTGTGCATATAGCTTGGTATAATGATGGACAATCTGTGCATAAAAGATTAGCACTGTTGGTCGAATGTGTTGATAATTCTATCATTACTATGCTGAAGTTGTTGATGCTGTGGACTTTTGTGAAATTGTCTAAATGTTATTTGGCAGCACATTTGTGGTTCTTTTGTTGACACAAGTCTAGATGACTAGATAACAGCCGATGTGTGGCTAATGCTTTGGGCATGTATTATGACCATCTTCCAGCTAGTGCGATTTATCCTCTCCGGGTGAACCAGAATACATGGCTAATCTGGAATTCAGCCAACCCAAGATGACCCATGTCACACTTTGTTATCTCACTCACTGGCTAACATTACTAGAAAGCTACAGGCAGGTGAGTTTGATCAGGGTTGGAGCTAAATTTTGCAGGAAAGTGGATTTTGGGGGTGCAGCGCTGCCCAGAACTGGAATTGCACCAGGAGACAAACAACAATCAAGAAATAACACACCACTTCCTTAGAAATACATTTATAACAATAGACACTTCTTCATTCATGTTCTTCTTCACTAACGTGTTCTGTAAAGTTATTTGTGGGCTTTTCATCACCGAGTTACCTAATACTCAAGAAGTGAATCTATCTAATTTCCTGATACCTGTAGCTGCCAATGCTGATTTAACCATGACAGGGCACCAAAAGTAAAAAAAAAATCCTAATAAGGAGTTTACCATGTGGAGGGTATACAAATTCCCAACATATGTCTGATGCTTGACCATAAGTTCCGACCTCTGCTTAATTTTTTTAAGGGTAAAAGGGAGCGCAACAGGAGGAAGTCTGCAGAAGACAGCGGTATTCTGGCTTGCAGAGTTAATTGTATAATATCAGACCAGGTGTTCCACAGCACTGACATAATTGGTGGTCTGTATAAAACTGATTTGCAGCTCTATATACATAAGTACATTGCCACACTCCTTAAAAAAAAAAATATATATATATATATATATATATATATATATATATATATATATATATATATATATATATCTATATATATCTATATATATATATATATATACTGTATATGCATTGGAGCCAATGGTATTATATCAGGTAGGAGACAGTTAACAAAGCCTTGACCAAGCCATGTGCAGATACATCTAGAGAAACTGCATGGGAAAATAGATAGGAAGTGCTAAACTGAGTTGAGGCTCCTTGCGAAGACAAAGTAAAGGGGAAAAACGATTCAGGGGGAAAACAAGAAATCTCTACAGATGTTTTGGTGGAAACGGAGAACAGAACGGAACTTCATAGCAAAAAATATGTGAAGATGATAAAGCTTCTTGACTTGGTTCCAATGAAATTTTAATTGACATGCTGTCTTTAAAAAAAATATATCATCTGCATATATACATACTGTAGACCAATGATTTAAAAAGTCCCACAGATGGAATACCTTGACTTGGACCCTAATGTATTTTGGACATACTAACACAAGCTACAGTAAAATGACAATATGGACATGAGATTAATTTGATGCATTAACTGCCACACACCCACACACCCACACACACACACATACACAATGCTAAAAAAAAACAAACACAAACTTTTTTACTTTCCAGAGTGATCACATAATTAACTGCTCTGTTAGGCTTTCCTCACACATGGTTCGACTGCTTGGTACCACCATGAGTACTAACAGCAGCTGTTCACCACTGTCACTTGGTAATGACTCAGGAGGGCAAGGCACCAGCTGCTTTACTCAAGTTTTTTCCCCTTTGGTTTTACTGCAAAACTTTATCTTCCGTCTACTAAAGCTGAATGTGGGTTGAATCTGCTGTGAATGTAAAGATGCGAAGAAAACAACTGTAACTTTTATGAAAACATATACAATATACCATAATTGGAAAATTATATGTCGAAGTACAGCATAATTGTGTTTATACCGATGACCAGTATACCACAGAGTTTTTGATGCCCGGGTTAAGTGTTTTTGGTTAACGTGAAAGTGAAAGTCCTGGTAACACTTTATATTAAGGTGTCCTTGTTACACATTACACACCTACTATAATAATAATAATAAATTACACATGCAAGTTACCCTAAACCAAACCCTAATCCTAATCCTAACCATACAGTAAGCATATGTAGTAAATTAATATTACTCAGTAATGTATAAGTGCACTGTAACAAGGACACCTTAAAATAAAAGTGTAACCAAAGTCCCTTTTTGAAACCAAAAGTCATTCTTTACTCTCGTATTCCTCAATGCTCCAAAAGGCATGTCTAAATAATTTAAATTATGAAACGTATACAACCTAACAATTCAAATGTTTTCTAAAAATAGGGCTATGTTAAATTGTCATTCAACTATAACATTTTTATATATTACAAATTTTACAATAATACAAGTCATGTGTTTAAATTTTTGTGGGTTTATGATGTAATACAAATTTATTATCAATTATTTGTTATCAGTAACAATCAAATGATGGCATATAAACTATATATATATATATATATATATATATATATATATATATATATATATATATATATATATATATATATATATATTTTTTTTTTTAATTTGGATTGTTACAAGCTCATGGTGTATAAAGAAGATCTGTAAAGTCTTAAATCCAAGAGGATATTCTTTATAAAAGTTAAGAGTCAACCACGCCCTCCTAAAATGGCTTGATCTAACACACCCCCACGTCTACGTCATAATGTGGAAAGATTTGCATAATGCAAATGTTCACGCAACGAAAGAAGGTGTAACTTTTATTCTTACAGTTGCTGCCGCTGCCGCCATGTTGTGGAGATGGTGTGTTTCATTGTGAAAGCGAAGCTACATTGTTTGCCCTTCCAAAAGAGGACACAACTAGAAATCAGTGGTTAAGTTGTATTTACAACTTCGTTTTCAGAACAATTCAAAATATTCAGATGTGTGCAGCACATTTTACTGATGACGAGGACTGTTTCCTGAACCAGTAGCCTACAATGCTTCTATGCATTATCCATAAAGTTGGCAATTCCAACTTTGCAAGGACAGTGCCAGTAAGTACATTTACATACCGTATTTTCCACACTATATGGCGCACTTAAAAGCCTTTCATTTTCTCAAAAAACAACAGTGCGCCTTATAATCCGGAGCACCTTATATATGGATCAAGGTGCTCTGTCAAAATGTTGACATTCCCTTTATCACAGCTCAATCTGGTGGATGCATAATGCAAACCCAGTCAAACGTTTGACTGCAGTATCTTCTATTCTATGCGCTTTATAATCCGGTGCGCCCTATAAATGAAAACAGTAGGCCATTCATTGAAGGTGCGCCTTATAATCTGGTGCGCCTTATAGCACGGAAAATACGGTATTTAAAGAATTTACAACTGATTGTTCAAATGAAGAGTTTTGACATGCAGACATGGTTTTATTTTTACGTGGCGCAATATGCAATGCAGTGTATAAAAAAGACTGTCTAAGTAAAATCATTATAATCAGTAATTATGTCCCCACTGGATGCAACAAATGCCTTGTTTGTAATGGGTGTTATTGGTTTTGTCTCGTCATGCCGGGAGACGGCAGCACAGTATTTTGTATGTGTACAGTATGTACACACTTGAGACATTCAGCCAATCACGACACACTGGATAGCTGACCAATCAGAGCACACCTCGCACACCTTTCAGAATGATGAGCTTTGTTTTTTGAACCTTAAACCGCATAAGCACATTGCACTACACCAAATACACAAAATAATGTTCTTTTTGGCAACGTCATATAACCTTTTTTAATTAAATTAAATAAAAAATTCCTTTTATTAAAATTTTTTGGGCAAACAAAGTTCTGCACAACAGATGTTTACTGTTAAAACGTAACAGAAATGCAACTGTAATATATTTCTGTTACAATTTCTTCAAATTAAATCAAACTCTTATTTTGATGGGTTGTAGTGAATAATTTTGAGTTTTTGTGTGTATCTGACTATAGTTTTCTCAAGTAAAATGGCGAAAATGCTGATGGAGTGACTCTCAGTGCGGCTCTGGAGTTGGAAGTTTATGTGTTCAAGTCTTCATATAGTGAAACAGCAGAAGCTGAAAACAAAACATCACTTGTGCTTATGTACATGTAGTAGTAGAATCCATTGCCTGCTAATGATTTGTATTAGAGAAAATCTGGTTAACAATAAAAGCATCTACTTCATGCTGAATTATGACAGTGACCTCCTTCTATCATCAGTGCTGTCACCCAGCTCCATAAACACTGCCTCAGGCCACACTTACAGACATTTAGGCTGGACAAACACTTTGTTTCCACAGAGTTTAAATACAGTTGACACAGCAACCACTCAGACTATTGACTAAATGTAAAATTGACAGATTTGTACACAGTATTTGACGGGACTTGTTCAATTATTCATTTGGCCTATTGGATTTTTCCTGCTAGACAGGTTGGACAAAGGAACGCAAAAGCTCCTGCTGGTCTTACTCTAGCCGCTGTGCCCTTAGTCCAAACTCTAAATAAATTGCACACCATCTAATTTAATAGAAAGCTAATGTTATAGATTAAAGAGATTGTTCATCCAAAAATAAAATTCTGTCATTTACTCACTCAAGGTTCAAACCTGTTAAGTTTGCTACTTCTGCTGAGCACAATAGAATGAATTTTGAGGAATGTTGGTAACCAAACAGATGATGTTAGCCATTGACTTAGTATGGAAAATTTTTTTTATACCAAGTCAATCTATCGCAGATATCACAATTAGTTTGAGAAGACCTGTATTGTGATTCCACTCAGGGAAAAGCCTTAATGTTCTTTTCCTTATTAAATATAGAAGATGATTATGTACCTAGTCATTTATACAACCAGCTGATTTTTTGGGGCCCACCCAAACTTTGGACTGTTCTCCGTCTTTCTCGGTTTTGAAGGGAAATTGGTTCCTTGCTTAAATATTAATCCTCTTTTACAGATTCTAAATTCAGTTTTCTAATCTGTGCCTCATTAAAAATGTATGCTGGAACATGCTTTATTTGAATGGAGTGGAGACGTGGCAGGGTACACATGCCGCCAGTATGGCAAGAGAAGCCAGACAGAGCGGCTTCCGGAGCTCAGGGCTTTGGTCAATGGATTAACATGGTTTTTACAGGAGCACTTCTGGAGAGCTTAGCATTTGAGGGAATATACTCTTTGAAAGAGAACGCTGTTCTAGGAATGTGTAACCTGTTTTCTTCTTGAGACATCTTTGAAGAACCAGCCCTCTTATGAAAAAACACTTCTCTCTCTCTGTCTTTTTTTCTTTAAGCTTTAAGGGTCTACTTGAGCATTCTTTAAAAGACCAAAAAACCAAAAAGTCGACCAAGCTTAAAAGTATTTTTTTTTTTTCAAATCTTGTATATATACATATATGTATATGGTTAAGTTATATTGCTTTTGTCACTTAAACTTGTTATTCTTATTCATTAATCATTCTTACGATATTTTATATTGGTGACTATTATTATTGATTATTAGTGCTGACTTTGACATGTTAATTGAGGTGTGATGGACTGTGAAAACAGAATATTATAAAAAGTGTATTACAATTTATTATCATTATTTATGATAATAAATATTAACATGATTAACCATATTTTCTAACTATAGCCTAGTGAAATTTCGGAGAAAAAAAAATCCAAAGCTTTAAATGGCATTTGTTTTTTAAAGCAGTACTCATGGCTCAAGACATACATTAACCATAACCAAATATGTCTGTTTGTTGCATGTGTAGATCAAATTAATTCATTTGTAATGGACAGAAATTGATGAATGAATGACTTTGTTTAATGATTTTAAATAAAATAAGCATCAGACTTCTAAAGCTAATTTTGCAATGATTTTTTTTCATACTTAAAAGCCAATTTTTTGTCAGTGATTCATTACAGATTAAATGTGTACTCAGTAAATACAGTTTCACACACAGGTATTATTTTTTTTTTAAACAAGATAGATAGAGGTGGGAGGAGCAAAGGACAGACAGTGGTCGTGGCGTTTTAAACAAAATGGAAAACAGGGAAATAATTGGCCAAGGGGGGAGAGTGTCCAAAACAAACAGGGGAGCTGGTGTCCTCGTCGTGCTGCAGTGTTCATGGAGGAAGGGTCCAGGTAAGGAGCGGAGTCCAGCGGCCGCACGTGCTCCCCTCTTCGGTCCGGGGCGCGAGGGGCGGCAGGGAATCAATCCGGATCGCGGGCCCAGCAGCTCACGTCTCTGGTGGCGCGGGAGTCCTTCAACGCACACTTCCTGGACCGACGAGGACACCAGTGTGCATATAGGCCTATATATATATATATATATATATATATATATATATATATATATATATATATATATATATATATATATATATATATATATATATATATCAATATTTCATAATATTAATGTTTTGCTGTATTTTTGACCTAATAGATGCAGCCTTGGTAAGCATGCAAGACTTCGTTCAAAAAATTATAATTATTCCAAACTTTTGACCAACAATGTGTACGTAGATCCACGAACCTAAATGCTTGCAAAATCCTCTGCAGACCCTTGAAATAAAATGTGTAAAATTGTATGTGAGTGACCTACAGTACTCTGAACCCAGCAGCATTACTTTCCAACTCCATCTGGATTACAACAAACTGTGCCATAAACCATACTGTCCAATATTTTTAGCCATTCTATAAATAATCACAACCTTGTCCCATATATGATGCCCATAACACTTCTCCTGAGATGTCATCGTTGCGATGTAAAGATTCTCTGTCATCAGTTAATGTCATCATTTTTTTCTGTCTCTAGACAATCTATAGACTCAGGTTGAAGAGCACTGGACGTTAGATTGAGTGCTGTATTTTAGGTTTAGGAGCTCTGGGGTGATTGATTGATTGACTTTGTGTATTGGTGGAGGCATTTATTGATTGATAGGTGGAGCCTTGAATGAGTAAGGTGTGCACGGCTGAATGCGGAGTGTAACTGATGTAAAATACTTACGACTAAAAGATCACGGTGAGCCATTGGATTACATATTATAGGGTCTGAGCTTGACTGCAGCAAGCACTGTCTTTGTCATTATACGCTGTTGGTATTTTTCCAATCTTTTAGATTTTAGATTATGTCAGTGTGTTGAATGTATCATGCACCACACACATGAAACATTAATGAACAAGAGCACAATTATTTAAACATCTGAACAGGTATGCAGAACTGCTGTTAAAATCATTAAATATGCCTGGTTTAATATTGTTATTAAGTGATTTGATCCCCAGCGGATTTTTTTATACTAGTGTCAGTTGAAATAATGATAAACAGAAAATAATTAAATAAGGTTCATGTAATGTAATTCATGTAATAAATGTATTAATTTAATCAATTAAAACTTCTTTCAAGCTCAAATTGAGTGAATTATTATCAATAAATGTTAAATATCATCCCTGAAAATCAAACTCAATACTTTTTTTTTCATGACATGTCCATAGAACAGATCTGTCTTCTTTTCTGAACAAATTGTATAAATCATAAAAGCATGTATGCATGAATACAATAGCTATAGTCCTCCCAAATTAAGAAACAACTGAAAGAAATTTACCTGATGTCACTGCAGAACTTTACAAGCAGGACATGCATTACTGTAATCTTGCTAATGGCAACTGTCATATTTTTAGTAAAACTAAGAGGAGAAAAAAATCTCTAAGGATAAAAGCAATTGCTTTAAACAGCAGCTAACTTATCAGGGATGCAACCAGTATCAGAAAGTAGAATGCATTAAGATATGTTTTAATAGCACATCTTGAGAAGCACTTCATGATCTTGATGTGTGTGAATCAGATGGCATGGTTTTGCTTAGTTTAAAGACTGTCCTGTTCATTTTAGCAATGCAATATGTGGTAGCCCGAACTGCGAGAATGTGAAGGGACATGGCTTGTTGTATTTAGGGTTACAGACTGCAGTTGTGTAGTTTTATTCTGAGACATATAAAGGGAAAGCATCATACTTACTGCTATGTAGTCAGCAAGTTGCTTCCATGAATGTATATTATAGGCCTATCATAGTGTTTCTGAGCATGTGTGGGTGATGTCTAATGCAAACTCTTTTGTGTGACTGCGGTGTGATATTGATTGTGGCAGTTATAGTGCTGCAAGGACTTTCATTTATTTCCTTCACCCTAGAAAAAAAAGAGTGCTATTTCCAGACAGGCATCCAGCAGGACTGGCTCTCTCTTGCTGCAGTGTTCAATGAGGAGAGAACCGCACACAGCAGCTGTGAGTGAAGCCAGAGCTGAGTGCTTATACTTAATGAGAGAAAACAAACAAGCAAAAAAATCCATATCCATTTCGCAAACCCATGTTAAAACCTGATGTCCTGGATGACACTGTGAGATTATATTTATGAAATGTATTCATAATTCTTTTGTATGCTTATGGTTTTTATTTTTATTTTTATTTTTTTAAGTGAAATGAAAAAAAAAGATTGTTATTTGTAAAAGTCAGATTTTTCTTAGAGCTATGAAATACATATTTTATATATAATACAGTACATGCGTAATATATAATGATAGATAAATCACAAAATATAGTTGTAAAGATGAATAAATAGATAAACATTTTATTATATCTTAATGTAGACTGTGAATATTTTGAAGTAAATCATGACTATATCATTATTTCTAAATATACAGTAAGTATAAATATATAAAAACACAGAGTGAAAGACCGGAGAGTGAATGTGTGTGTGTTTCAATAGCACTCAACAGACATGCTCAGATGTTGATGTCACTCCGACAGAGTGTGAGGCCTAATTAGATGCTGCTGCGTCCTCATAAATTATCACCCATAATGTGTCTGTGACATACCTCCCATCACACAAACGCTCACTGTCTCTCGTCACCGAATATCCAAACATCGTTTTCGAAACACACACATACAAACACACATGTGTGCTTTTATCTTTTCAGCTCACCACACTCACAAGAACACTCTCCTTGCGCGCTCAAACTGCGTCCTTTCTCCCCATGCGTCCCTGCGTTTGAATAAATAAGCAGCATTATGCAGAACAGCAAAAGTGATTACTCACTTTTAAAAGCCTTTATGAATATTTATAATCAGTTACTGTCACCGCTTACTTCCGAGGCTATTTTGTTATTCTCTTGAGAAGCACTTTAGATTTTTTTTTAGCAAATCTTTGATGCGGTGTATCAGGCTGTCTGTCTGCTCAGCTCACGCTAGGGTACATTAACACACACTGGTGGCAGGCTTTTGTGCTCGCTGAATGGGATTGGAAAGACCTGGTGGCAGATAGACATGGAGAGAAAGTGGATGGATCAACGCAGAAGAATAAACAAAACTAATTAAAAGGAGGAAAGGAAAGAGTATGTTTGGAACAGAAAAATAGCCTAGTGCTCTTCTTCTGCGATATACAGTGTGTGAATTTTTAGGATGCGTGGAATACCATTTTTTATGTGCAAAATGATAACTGGACACCACTCACATGTGCTGTGATGAGGTCACATGCTATGGTGAAAATTAGCATTTTCGCATTTCATGCAAGTGTTTGCCAATCTGATCATGTAATGAGCTAAAAAAAAGAGAGCGGATTGTCTTTTTTTGTTTCTCTTAAATTGTGTTAAGAGTAAAAAACTGTTCAGTTGCATCCAGAGAAAGGAGTCTCTCAAGCCTGATGAAATCCAACCTGTGGTCATTATAGACAGTTTTTCTGGCATATCATGGTATGCAGTTATTTGGAGCCATTTTTAGTTTAGTTAAGACTTCACAAAAGTTACATGGCAAGACCCATTTTGAGATAATGTTTGCTGTTCAAAAGTTAAGTCAGTAAAATTGTCTCTTATGTTCACCAAGGCAGCATTTATTTGATTAAATGTACAGTACTGTAATTATTACAATTTAAAACAACTGATTCTATTTGCGTATATTCAGAGATGTATAAAGTACTAGAGAGGGGTGGTGTTGGCGCAGTGGATAAGATGCATGCCATTGGTCGGAGAGACCTGGGTTCGAATCCACTGGTTGACACCAATGTGTCCCTGAGCAAGACACTTAACCTCTAGTTCCTCCAGAGGCGTGCAACCTCTGACATATATAGCAATTGTAAGTCGCTTTGGATAAAGGCGTCAGCTAAATGAATAAATGTAAATGTAAATGTAGAGACCCAGACTTGAGTAAAAGTACAAGTGCGATATCAAAAAAGTGACTTGAGTGGAAGTTGAAGTGCTCTTTAAGCACCACACTTAAGTAGAAGTACTAAAGTATTTAAAAAAATTTTGTACTTAAGTATTGCAAGTAGTCTATTTTAAAATTTACTACTCAAGTACTGAAAGTAAAAGTACAAGTATTGTGTTATGTAGTTATTCACTAGTTCACGCTTACATATAATTAGCTGAGGTATGGTATGCGTATTTGGCGTGCTGTCCGGGGAAGGGCTCCGAGCTCGGGAATTGCCCGAAACTAGAGTACCCCCCCTTCCCCGTATATTGTAAAGTGAACTTGAAGTGAGGAGATGGGGTGGAGGAGGGATGCTGATAAACCGTCAATGGATAGAGGTAAGTCAGCGATATTTATACTGTGGGATTGATTACTTGATTGTGGTCCACCTGTGATGATTAGGCTAAGTATCTGACGCGCTCCTCCCGAATCTTCATTGATAATTACATTTCACTAGTTCACGCTTACATATAATTAGCTGAGGTATGGTATGCGTATTTGGCGTGCTGTCCGGGGAAGGGCTCCGAGCTCGGGAATTGCCCGAAACTAGAGTACCCCCCAAAAAGGCAAATGTACAAGAGGACAGCCGCCAGTTTAAAGAATGCCCCCCCATAAAAGCAGAGTACTGGCGGGGGCTGATTTGGTTTCTGAGAAGTCATCTCGTTGGCAGGCTGGAAGGGCCTACGTACTCCGGAGGGAGCGACATGGGAGTTGGGAGAGTAGGCCCTACCGGCTGCAGCTAGTGAACTACGTGGTTGTTGGCGCCCGGTCGGTAGGGCTCGGGCCGATGCTCAACTGGAGCTTTTTGGCGTTGGAACGGTGAGCCCTACCGGCCGATGAGGAGGAGCAGCGTGGTTGTGGTGCCCGACCGGGAGGACCCGAGTTGCCTCGACCGGAATAGGTCACGGTGTCGGCGTACGGGCCCTACTGGCTGATAGCCCCTGCTATTCAGTGGGTGAAGGGCCTAACGCTGACCGAGAGGGCCCATGAAGCCTCCGACAGGAGATTGAGACTCAGGATGACGGACGTCTGGGTCCTCTCGGTTTGGCAGATAAAAAGCTTTTGGGCTAGCCGACAAGGAGGACTCTGGCAACATCCGAAGGGAGATCCCGACTCACGGCATCGGATGGATGAGACTCGCTTGCGGCTGGCAAGCATAGGCCCGTCCGGGAGACTCTCGCCAGACGTCTGAAGGGAGCACACGCGACAGACGGGTAAGCCTCGGCGGACGGGGAGGGTTGGAAAGGAAAACCTGACTGGGAGGACTCTCGCAGCATCCGATGGGGCCTCTAACTCAGAACATCGAACGGGTAAGCCTCGCCAGACGGGGTTAAAAGATGTGAGAGTAGCTGAGGGTAGCTTTTTTTTTTTTTTTTTTTTTTTTTTTTGCAGGATTTGGTGAGAGGGCGAGAGGATGAGACTCGTAGCGTCGGACGGTTAAGCCTCGCCTACCGTCAAATGGAAAGGTAAGTTGCGTGGCCGAGAGACTGTTACCGACGTCCGAAGGGAGCACACACATCGAACGGGTAAGCCTCGCCGACCGTAGAGTGGAAACGTAAAGCAAGTCTGTCCAGGAGGCTCTCGCCAGCGTCCGAAGGGAGCACACGCATCGAACGGGTAAGCCTCGCTGACCATAGAAAAGGAAAAGGTAAGGTTGTCTAACCGGGAGGCTCTTGCCGGCGTCCGAAGGGAGCACACGCATCGAACGGGTAAGCCTCTCCGGATGGCGGACAGAAAAGGTAACGATAGGTGGCCAGGAGGCTCTTGCCAGCGTCCGGCGGGGACAAAACTGGGTGAGCCTCGCAGGCCGTAGGATGGAAAAGGTAAGTTTGTGTGGTCGTTAGGCTGTCGTCGGCGTTTTAAGGGAGTTTGCTACTCCCGGCATGAGACGGGTTAGCCTTGGCGACCATAGGAAGGAAGGAGAGTTTATTGTGTGTTTGGTACTTGCAGCATTTGAACAGCTTGCTTGTAGGTTTGTAACCTAAACCACGCGGTAAGGTCGTGGTTGGCTGGCCAGGAGGCTGTCGCCAGCGTCCGATGGGAGCACTCGCATCGGACGGGTAAGCCTCACTGGCCGAGGGTGGAAAAGGTCAGGTTGTCTAGCCGGGAGGCTCGGACCGACGTCCGATAGGAGCTTAGCTCCAGGAATCGAACGGGTAAACCTCTCTGGCTGAAAGACGGAAAAGGTTGTCCGGCCGGGAGGCTCTTACCTTCGTCCGACAGGAGCTTAGCTCCCGGATAGAACGGTTAAGCCTCGCTGGCCAAAGGACGGAAAAGGTAAGGTTGTCTAGCCGGGAAGCTCTCACCTACATTCAATGGGAGCCCTGACTCCGTGCATTGGATGGGTAAACCTCTCCGTACGTAAGACAGAATGGCAAAGCAGGTAGCCGGGGGCTTTCACCTACGTCCAAAGGGAGTGTGAGCTCCTGGCAACGAACGGGTAAGCCTTGCTGGCCGCAGAATGGAAAAGGTGAGGTTGTCTGGCCGGGAGGCTCTCGTCAGCATCCGATGGGAGCTCAAGCTCTTGGCATCGAAGAGAGAAGCCTTGCCGGCCATAGGATTGAAAAAGGTAAGGTTATCTGGTCGGGAGGCTATGGCCAGCATCCGGTGTCTTTTTATTTATTAATTTATTTATTTTCTATATTTATTTTTATTTATTATATTTATTAAAATTTGCGACACCAGATGGGTAGTCTCTCCAGCCATCGGAGGGAAAATTTAGATTGTTTTATCTGCGAAGAGCCCGTTAGTGTTCGGCGAAAGCGTAACTTGCGGTATTGGATGGGTACATCTTGCCATCGGAGGGAAAATTTGTTTGGGCTGCAATGTACTCATTGGTGTTCGATAGGTAAATGTCGTTTTTTTTTTTTTTTTTTTTTTTGGTTAATCGGCCTATTTTAATCGGGTAAGCTTCGCTGGTGGTCGGATGGAAAGTCCAAGATTGCTTAAGTGGGAAAGCATCTGGCGGGATTTTAATACTTGCGATGTCAAACGAGAAAGCTTTGCTGATAGTTGAATGGAGAAGGCAAAGGTTGGTTCAACCGGGAGCCCTCTTGCAGGGACTGGCAGGGAGTTCGATACTAAAGATGATTTATTTGTCTACGAGGGTAGACGCTGTGAGGCTTACTTGAATAATTGTTTAGCAAATCCAATGAGCTGCTTCCGATAATGAGTCCGAAAAAATCTTGGTGCAGTCATAGTATCCGAAATTAAGCTTGCAAAAATAAATTGGATTTCCTGTGCCAGTGTACCCCAAATAGGTGCCATGTATCGGCGATGTGGTCATTGTCAGCACGTGAGATCGATGGTACATATCGACGATGTAATCGTGCATGGGTGGAGTAAGAGAAAGATTCTTTATACTGTCTGAGCTTACTATTTACCATTTTGACCATGCAGGTGCACGAAAAGAGCCTATGGAATCACCAATAATCAGAAAATATACTTTCGGACGTACTGATACGCTGGTATTAAGTATAAATACTATATTTAAATACTGCTAGTTCATGTAGTCGGCACTACGGTCATCTCGCTTGTCCAGTGAATTTTTTTTTTTTTTTTAAACCTACGGGCTCACATCATCCTTTGAGAGCACGGGCGAGCGGGAAATGCAGTGCTGAGATGGGATAACGGAGCGGTTTGATAGCCGATTTAAGGTAGGCCACCTAATGATTATTATAAAAAAACGTTGGTTGGAAAATGGGCCTAATATCGTCTTGGCTATTGTCGATACATGATGCTATCACCGCAACCTCGGATGCATGGCATGCCTTTAGGCGGAGGTGATGTGTGGTATTTTTAATTTTTTTTTATATATATTTAGGTGTAGGAAAGGCTCCTGCGGGAGCAGACGCTGCTACGGCAGTGGGGAGAACGGGAAAGGCTCCTGCGGGAGCAGACACTGCTACGGCAGTGTGGAGGTATAGGAAAGGCTCCTGCGGGAGCAGACACTGCAGCGGCAGTGAGGAGGTGTAGGAAGGCTCCTGCGGGAGCAGACACTGCGCGGCAGTGAGGAGGTATAGGAAAGGCTCCTGCGGGAGCAGACACTGCGCGGCAGTGAGGAGGTGTAGGAAGGCTCCTGCGGGAGCAGACACTGCGCGGCAGTGAGGAGGTATAGGAAAGGCTCCTGCGGGAGCAGACACTGCGCGGCAGTGAGGAGGTGTAGGAAGGCTCCTGCGGGAGCAGACACTGCGCGGCAGTGGGGAGATAAAGGAAAGGCTCCTGCGGGAGCAGACACTGCAGTGGCGGTGGGGAGGTACAGGAAAGGCTCCTGCGGGAGCAGACACCGCTGCGGCAGTGAGGAGGTACATAAAAGGCTACTTGCTTCGGCTGCTGTAGATGTTGGCTGTGGGAAAAGTAAAAAGTGTTAGTAATATTTGATGGGGCAAGCTAAAAATGGATGGGTAGCCTACTGTGTTACCAGCTTAGCAATTTGTTGCCTGATTTGACAATTCCTCAGGCCTTGTCCACCTTATTATGTTCCTGTTGGAAAAGCAGCTTTCCTCTCATTTGGCCTCCGGGCTCTTTAGACGGACTCCCGAGCGGATACGTTTGGAACGCTGTTTTCACGTTGTATTATGGACTGTGGAAACAGAGGCCTTTGGAAACGATTGAGCATGTTTTTTAGTCTTGTAAGGCGCTGTACCGAAAGACATGATTATAGCAGTAACGTTAACCTCTTACCAGACACCCCCCATTTTTGGCATGGAGGCAGAAATTATATACCCAAAATAAAGATGTTTCTGTTCATGATTCTTTCTGACTAGATCCATGATCAACATTTGTCCACGAGCTAACACTTTGACGTTTACCGTTCAGGAATAGGAATAGTTTTCCTGACATGATGGAAAATTAATCACTGGAATTATGTTTTAGCGAAATATTGGTCAAATATAAAAGCCAAAGTCTTTGGACTTCAATTGATGCGCGGTTTATCCAGATCAAGTAAGAGAGTGATGTTTAACGTGCTGTGAAAATGAAACGTAGACTGGGGCCGTTGGCGATGCTTGCAGCAAATGGGTTAACAGCAGTTATGTGCTATTTGCTTCCAAGTGGTTTCTAAAGAGATTTACTTTCCGGTTTTTTCGGATTACGGTCCTTAAAAGGCGATGGTAATTTTACTCACGCTTGCTATCCTGCATCTAAACACGAGGGCAGATGCGTTTATCATTTCGGCGAGGTTTAAACGTGCGCGGTAAGGCGAATGTAACAATAATAATAATAATAATAATAATGCATTTTATTTGTAGAAACAAACACCAAAAGCAATACAACAATTCATTAAAGACAGACAGTCTTGGATAAATGTGACTTAATCAACTTTTTAAAATCGCCCAACATAGGTGCATATCTGACGTGTAGAAGAAGTACATTCCATAGCTTAGGGGCTTTATATGAAAAGGCTCTTTCCTCCATGGTCTTTAGCTCACATTATGGCTGGTGAAGTGAAAGAGAGTTAGTAGAGCGAAGAGAGCGTGATGGAATATAAGGACTGATGAGTTCACAAAGATACTCAGGTGCAGTCCCATGAAGTGCCTAGTATGTTAAGATAGAAATTTTAAAATCAATTCTCACGTTTACGGGAAGCCCGTGTAATTGTGAAAGAACCGGTGTAATGTGTTCGCGAGGAGAAGTACAAGCGTGCGGCAGAATACTGAAGCTTGCTCAACGATTTAGCTGGAAGGCCTGAGAACGAGGCATTACAATAATCTAACCTAATGCCTTTGGCTTCGTGGTTAAAAAGTGGCATCATCATCCGACGGAACGGTGTATCTGTAGTCCAAATCTATGCGGGATCAACACCCCGGATCAGCGGGTGGCGGTAATGCACCTTTACGTTGGTTTGCCAAAACCGCCATAAAACGCTACTAGAAGAAGACGGAACTACGTCAAGACGTAGTTTAACAAAACTTTAGCCGCAAAACTGCTTTTAGATGCAACACTTTGAATGCAAACTGCCGTAAAGATCCAATGAAGAAAAAGAAGAACCTGTTTTTTTAGCGTCTTCCCCTGGAAATGTATTAGTCTGCGCCGCTAGAGGAAGCGGCCTCAAACTGCCACTCGGCCGGAACGCCGTGGTGAAAGGCTGAGCCGTGGTTGGATTCTTTCTGCTGCAATCCAGCGCTCGACGAGAGCTCGGTCTCGGGCGGCACGATCGTGTATCGAGCAAGACAAGCTCGGAGTTGCACGGTCTATTGGCCACGATGTGTGGCTTGGCGAGGATAGCAGCTGTCGCGATGACGCTTAATGCTGCTCGACGGCCGTGTTTGGCTGGGTAGAAATGATCTCGGGTCCGGCAAAAGCAGCAGGTCTTATAAATCCCCTGTTTAGCGCTCTTCGTTGGTACGAAAATTGGGTCTGTGATAATGTGACTGACGAAGCGAACCAGCATGCTGATAAACCGTCAATGGATAGAGGTAAGTCAGCGATATTTATACTGTGGGATTGATTACTTGATTGTGGTCCACCTGTGATGATTAGGCTAAGTATCTGACGCGCTCCTCCCGAATCTTCATTGATAATTACATTTAAAGAAAGTAGTCAAAAGTTTGAACATATTGTTGTTACTATTTCAAATGATTAAAGGGGGGGTGAAATGCTATTTCATGCATACTGAGTTTTTTACACTGTTAAAGAGTTGGATTCCCATGCTAAACATGGACAAAGTTTCAAAAATTAAGTTGTATGTTTGAAGGAGTATTTCTGTTCCAAAAATACTCCTTCCGGTTTGTCACAAGTTTCGGAAAGTTTTTTTCGAGTATGGCTCTGTGTGACGTTAGATGGAGCGGAATTTCCTTATATGGGTCCTAAGGCACTTCTGCCGGAAGAGCGCGCGTTCCCGTATAGCAGAGCACTGAGAGCACAACATACTTCACTGATCAGAGCGAGAGCGTCGCGAAATGTCACAAAAGGAGTGTGTTTTTGGTTGCCAGGTCAAGACAACCCTGCACAGATTACCAAAAGAGAAACAGCATTAAGGGACCAGTGGATGGAGTTTATTTTTACTGAGCATCAACGGAGTTGTGCAAGTGTTTGTGTTTGTTCCCTGAATTTCGAAGATGCTAGTTTTACAAACAAGGTCCAGTTTGACGCCGGATTTGCACATCGTTTATTTCTCAAGGATAATGCAGTCCCAACGAAAAAGGGTCACGATCGTGTGTTGGAACCGCAGGCGGTGAGTAAAACTGCTTCAAATATCTCTGTGTTATTAACTTAGCTATCCGCGTGTAAGCACATCAAGTAAACAACATGCGATGTTTTCATCAAACTGCACGAGTAAAACTGCTTCAAATATCTCTGTGTTGTTAACTTACCTATCGGCGCGTAAGCCAATCTAGTAAACAACATGCGATGTTGTCATCAAACTGCACTTTCCACATGTACAGCTTAAAAGAAAAAAAAAAAGACGACAAAGAAAGTGGAACTTAGTCATTTTCCAAAACCGCTAAGCAAATATATACAGTTTCAGTACATACCACATAGAGACTGATTGCTGATGCTGCTCTTGTTCAATTTCAGCCTCTGAATCTGATTCTGGATCATAAATATACGCTGAATCTGACTGTTAGTCGTGGTTTGTTTTGGTTGGTTTTATCCTCACAGTGTCACAGTATATCGTACACACAGTTTCAAAATGATGTCATTAATAACTTACCCTCATGTAGTTTCAAACCTGTATGACATTATTTTTGGAACACAGTTTAAGATATTTTAGATTTAATGTTAGTCCGAGAGCTCTCAGTCCCTCCATTGAAACTGTGTGTACGATATACTGTCCATGTCCAGAAAGGTAAGAAAAACATAATCAAAGTAGTCCATGTGATATCAGAGGTTTTTTTTGAAGCATCGAAAATACATTTATCCAAAAATAGCAAAAACTACGACTTTATTCAGCATTGTCTTCTTTTCCGTTTCTGTTGTAACAGTTGAAAACAAAGCAGTTTGTGATATCCGGTTCGAAAACGATTCATTCGATGTAACCGGATCTTTTTGAAACAGTTCACCAAATCGAACTGAATCATTTTAAACGGTTCGTGTCTCCAATACGCATTAATCAACAAATGACTTAAGCTGTTAACTTGTTTAATGTGTCTGACACTCCCTCTGAGTTAAAATAAACCAATATCCCGGAGTAATAATTTACTCAAACAGTACACTGACTGAACTGATGTGAAGAGAGAACTGAAGATGAACACCGAGCCGAGCCAGATAACGAACAACAGACTGACTCATTCACGAGTCAAGAACCATTTCTGTCAGACGCGTCCGATTCATGAACCGAATTCTGTGCTAATGTTATGAGCCCAGGTAAACCGAAGGCTTGGAGGCTTGCGGTCAACGCCAATGACGCCATTACGTCGAGCGCAAAAGAATCGGTGAACTGTTTTCTTCAACCGGTTTATTGAATCGAACTGTCAGAAAGAACTACTGGTGATCCCGAAAACCGATCCAACCGGTTCTTGACTCGTGAACGATTCATTATCTGGTTCGGCTCGGTGTTCATCTCTCTCTTCACAGCAGTTCAGTCAGCACGCGCAGTCTCGCTTGATTCGCTCAATGATGTGCCAGCTTCATCAAACCTGTGTAACATTTTTATAATTGTAACGAGTAATGATGCAGCACATAAAAAAAATATCGGAGTAAAAGTATTAAACTCAGCGAAAATATGTACTGAAGTAAAAGTGGAAGTAGGAGAAAAAAATAATACTTTAGTAAAGTACAGATACCGCCTTTTAGTACTTAAGTACAGTAGTGAAGTAGTTCTACTTCGTTACTATACATCTCTGCGTATATTTCATAAAGTATTTGGTTCTTTGATTAAGTTCAAAAGAACTTTATTACAACCCAGACTGTTCTAAAGTATAGTATACAGTATATATACATATATAGGGCTGCTTTTCCAATTGTTTTTAGAAATGATTGACACTTAACTTGGGTTGTGTAGGAGTTATAGCTCAACCGTTGCAAAGTGTGAGCCTTGAGCCATTCCAGTTGTCTCCTTGATTATAAAACTTAACCTCTGGTTGCTGTCTAGAATCATTTTATGGCATTCTTCTACAGGTTCAGTGGTCAAGGCAGTAGTTCAGGCTTCTATAGACATGGGTCTTAGCTGATCCAGTGTGAAGTGTTGTTTTTCATATTGATATATAAGGATATCTTATCTTGTCTTGAGGAGAGAAGACTGGAGCACAGGTCATCGCTCTGCAAACCTGAAATAAATGTCACAGTGTCTATTGAACCACTCCGGTGGATTGGAAACTCACAGTTTCATCCAGCAGCAAGAGAAGTTTTGCTCATGTTTTCTAATAGCTATTGAGTAGCACAATAATTCTGATCATTTCAAAATGATCAAATATTTGATGACTTCTATTGGTCTTGCTGATCTATATTGCTCTTTCAGTAATGTATTTCTTTTTAAGGACCTGGGAAACGCATGATATTTAATGCATATGACTGTTTGCCAGAAAGCAGCCTTGAGCATTACTTCCAGTGCCAGTTACATTAATAGATAATGCCGGATTTATACACATTTAACCCAGATTGTATAATTGAAGAATTCAGTACCAGTTGCACGAAATCCTGCTTATTATAACAGCAGAAAACTAGTTATATGGTTTTCATCCTTCATTCTCACCCACACTGTTCTTTAGTTTTGTCCAGGGTGGAAACTGTGATCTTGAGTTGCCCCTCGTGCACAACACCCTCCTCTACAGATAACAAGCAATCTGTATCTGATTCCTCAACCCCTCGTATCTTTTAAATGAACATGTGAACTGGTGAAATATGGAATCGAGCTGTAAAGGATTTTTGTCACAAACTAAGTGGGATTGACATGAATGTGGTCGCCATGGCCGCTTTTCCTGTATTTAATCAGGGTCCGTACACACGGTAGACTAGCCAGGCATGTGTGCAGACGGGAAAGGGTTAACACTTTCTCTCATCTGTTCCCGTCTGAAAAACCCAGGGAACAAGTTAATTACTGAGACAGCTCCCTCATTTCACCACATCCATCAGACTTTGTTCCATCTCAAAGATTCCCAAAGAACCTTCTAGAAGCAGTGGCTCGCTTCAACCGGTCAACGGTTTGATAAAGATTCCTCTGTTGCCATGGAACCCACCTGGCCGTGACCTTGAGGCTGATCCGGAGTCTATTAGTCACAAAGCGTCGCCATGGTCCATTCACTTTGTCAGGGAGACTGACCAATAGGAGCCATCCGTGCAAGTGCGAGGCCATCTTCTTGTTACCAAGAGTCTGCATAGCGACAGAGTTTTTGTCAAGTTCGTCATACTTCATTAAATAGGAAGACACAGATATATTGGCCGCACACACACCTCCTGATGTTTTCCGGCTCTGTAAGCAGCTGGAGAGAAATGATCCTTCTCTTCAGATGTGTTTGTTGTAGCTGAGCCTCACAGTTCCATGCTTTATCTCTTAAACACTTGAACCATCTTAGCTTTCCATTGCAATTCAGTGCACAGTTGACATTTGTTTTCGCCACAAGAAAATAGAATTTCTGTCAGTTTGATTTGCTATCCTTTGTTTTTTCATTATCAGAAGTACGCGTTCTGCAGAGTTCCTCTTGCCCAAAACACTCCCTTTACAAGTTCATAAGTCACAAAATACTAATTTGCGAGGAAACTTATAGCGGTCTCCACAACAAAAGTGCAAAAGGTTAAATTTTCTTGGCTGCACTGGAGCATATTCAAATGAATAAGTAGAATATTGGCCCAAGTTCACAGGGAAATTAATTCTGAACAAGACAACAAATGTTCCCAGAATAGTTTCGACGTATAGATTGAGGCAGATCCCCTGTGTGCCGTCTTTTGGATCTTTACTTTTTTCAAGCTTAAAAGAAGTGACTGTGGGCCTAGAAAAGATTCAAACTATGTGCCTGTCAAGGTGGTTTTGGGACAGTTGTGGGATGAAATGTAGCATTTTTCTCTTTATGTTTTCTTTCAAGATAAACCAGGAGGAGAACATTCGCTTTGTCGTGGAGCCTTTTTTATAGAGACTGAGGGTTTAGGATTTCGTGAGGCAGGTAAAAGAAATGTCAACAGATACTATACTGTACTTTGGGGATCCAAGCTGAAAGACTTCTTCCCCAGAATTAAAAAATCACAATTGATCTCCAACCGACAAAAAGCCCCCACAGACCACCTCTAATGCAAAACCTTATGTCTCAATTTATATCGGCCGCCCAGCCTGAGAGTGAGCATTCACCACACAAACCTAAATCAAAGCTGATAACTCATAACTCATTCGATCCAAGGCCGATCTCTTAAATGGGAAAGGATTATTTTAAAATACTGATGGGTTATGGGCCAAAACTTATTAGAAATGAAAGAAAACCACATCCAGCCACATCTTCCTATCCTCATCTTCATTCAAGATCATTTCAAACACATGACTGCTAGTGGTAAATCAATACACCACTGGCCAAGTTCAAAAATAATCTTCATTAAAAATGGAGAAGGCTGCACAATTCCAGCTTTCTGTAAATTGGCCCAAAGTGGATGAGTTAAGCTGGAGGGATTCTTATCATTGTTAAGCAAATCGATCTGCTAAAGACCAAAGAAATGGAAAGTAAAGAAAACCATAATAAGATTTATTCGGAAGCATATTAACAAAGTGCTGCTGCACAAAACGTAAGCCAAAAGCTCACCTCAACAGTTACAAAATGAGCTGTGTTAATGCCAGTATGTTGCATTGGACTCAAAGTCATTTTTTTTGGAGGCTGTCTTCTATTCCCTGGTGCATTCATAACTGTGTGATTTATTTATTTTTTCTTGAAAGCAAAGTGAATAGTACAAATGTGTGCAAGCGGTGTGTTTGAAGATCGTGAATTTAACCATCGAGCCTATTTTGTTTGTTCTGTCACACAAGGTCTACCTTACTTAAGGTACCATGTGTTTTGTTTGCTTGATTTTGCCATAGACATAGAGCTTTCTAGAAGTTTAGCTTAAAAACAAAACATTTTCAGGCGACTATCCCACTGTGGTGATATTGTTCAAAGTAAGTCTTTAGTAAAGATGTAGCAGTGATTATAATAATGAGGAAAACAGGGATAGGCAGATGGTGAGGGCGAGTGATTTTGTGACAGCTGGAGTAAGAAACAGGCCATTTCTCAAATACAACTAATTTGGTTCTTTGTCACAAAATATGCTGGAGTTTCCTAGGGGCAGAGAAATTATTAATACATGCAATTAATTAAAAAAATAGTTCTATTAAGCTCCATGATTACCAACATTTGTTGCAACAACACCAACATTGTATTTTAAATGGCAACTGGATTGAATGAAGTGCTGTACTGGGATTTACCTGGGCATACTGTTAAAGTTGAAAAACTTATGGAGCAGTTTTAAAGCAGTTTTATTCTGCATAAGGGTATCCCTACAGTGTGTTTACAACAGTGTCACATGACCAGCCAGATATCTTGGTAACTCCCCAGTGCAAGCCACTTTCTTTTATACAATGACATCCATAACTGAATACTTTTTTTTGTGTGTGAGGTTACATCTACATAAGTCCAAGACTAGTGTTGTTTCACTGAAGTTTTCTATTAAAATTTGCATTGTTTATTCTTTTTTCACACAAATTATATTTACGAGGCAGATTATCAATCAATAGGGATCTATTTTGCATGGTTGCTTGCATATATTGTGACCTCAAAACACATATACATGGTGCATGATTTGCAAACTAATACATTTTCATGTTTGTATCACATAACCAGCTTTAAATGCATGACTTTTCTGATGTAGCAAACTTACTCAGTAGACCACCCGATACAACATTGTACTAGCGATGTGTAGCATTCAGTATGAATTCAGTACGAGTCCCATGAAACACAAGTCACGATAAGCAAGCTCACAGACGTGTAGAAGTGAACAATTACAAGATTTATACTGCAAAAGTGTTTTATTATTACTATTATTTTTTTTCTCACGTTTGCTTTTGTTATCGCTATTGGTGATATTTGCTGTAGGATATGGTTTATATAGGTGGTACATAATGCAATAGAGTATAAAACAATTTGAGACACATATTAGACATTTAATTTCTGAACTTCCCTGATATGTACAGTACAACAACTAATAAAATAAAATGTTGCCACATACACATTAATCTGTTTTGGAGAAAATTTTACATGGTTGTAGCACCACACACTGGACATTTCACTTGGACATGCCATGAATATAATTTTGTTGAAAAGTCACCACAGACAGTTTTTTTTTCCAATGAGCCTGGTTTTGTTGATTTATTAGTCCTTGTCCTGATATGGTCCTCTGGTTTTGTGGCCTTGGTTGAGCCAGAAGTAGACAATCTTTTAAAAGAGCTGCAGAGTCACAGTGTTTACAATCTTAAGAAAGTTAACATACCAATGGATAACTGAAATGTTTGACTCTTCTCATTAAACTGGGTTTGAAGAAAGTTTTTTAACACCACATATGGAACATAGCAGCTTTAAAACAGTTCAAAAGAGCAAGCTAGTTTGAAACAGACATTTGGAATTTTATCTGAAATGAATTCATATAGCTTCATGTATGATTTTGTGTTCCTCGAGTACACATCTTTGAGCCATGCTGTATGCAGAGACTAAGCCCTGTAGAAACATGCTGTTCTTTCTCAACCCAGAGTCCACACTCCCTGTCTCCTGCATCACGGCTCCAGGCTTGATATAGATGGAACGTGTCCTACAAGCTTGTTACGCTGCACTACGCATCCCGATATGCCAGGCTGATAATCTGACACTGATGGCCATCAAACTGTCACCACTGGGGAGAGAAAATACTAGCATGAGCACCTTATTTTCCACATAAATAACCTCTCTTCCGTAGATACATCAAACCAAAACTAGCTTAGTAATTAATTTATCTGTGTAACTTTTTTCCACGTCCTCTTGAATGTTGAGATAGATGTTTCACCTTTAGATCTCTGCGCATATATATAAGTCTTACTGAAAGCTCGCTCACCAGCTAACTCAATTAAAACTTTTACCGCTGTCTGCAGATTATTATAATAATTATAATAAGCGTGCACATTATTTTTGGTGTGACTCGTTTTACTATAGATTATCACTTAGTGTTTGTGTTTTTAATGTGCTGTCAAGAAAAAAAATACTATTTTGAATATACAGTAAAAGTTTGTCTAAGGATTCTGTTGCATTTATTTGTGGTCCATCTGGCTTTTTTCACTGTAGTGTGAAAGTGGCCTGTATTTGTGTGTGTGTTGGCTTACTAATTTTAATGAACACATCCTGTGTGTACAAAAATGCTTTCCTATGCGTTTAGTGCTGCTGAACATGATACTATACAATTACAACAAAACAAAGCAAAACAAAAAGTCCTGATTTGTCACATTTTTTATTTCTGTAATAGTCCTTGGGTTCAGTTCATAATCTTCAAAATGGTACTTCAGTGATACGGAGAGAGACAGAGGAGACGAATTGTTGAATAAAGTCATTGTTTTTGTTTTCTTCGCGTAAAAAAAAGTATTCTCGTCGCTTTATAACATTGTGGTTGAACCACTGATGGCAGATGGACTATTCTAGACTATTTTCTGGACCTTTACAGTGTAATTTACTTGCATGTTAATGGGACAGTCACAAGCCTCCCAGTTTTCATCCAAAATATCTTAAATTGTGTTCCAAAGTTGAACTAAGCTTTTACGGGGTTGGAAAGACATGGGGGTAAGTGATTAATGACACAATTTTCATTTTGGGGTGGAGTATCCCTTTAAAATTATTTCTGAGAACTGTGAAGTGAAACTCTGAACAATATAAATTTCATCTGTAGTGGGCTGGAGAAATGAATACCTTTCATATCCTGTAATTATCTCTAGTTCAAAATACATTTATGTATTTTCTGATCCCGTCCTGGTGGATAATTGAATAAATTTCCATGCTGGTCTTGGTGATTATTGCTAGATTGATACTGGTCCAGCACATAGCTATGCAACAAATGCTTGTCTACCAGTATGATCTTTCTGGTCCACAGCTGTGAAGACCAGCAGACTTTCTGCTATCAATTCTCAGCACATTTCAATAAGCTATAAAAGAAGGGTTGAACTTATGATAAAAACAACATGAATCAACATTTAAGTGGATGAGATTTCACACCCCTCATCTGTTTCCCTCTAAAATCCTCTTATGTCTCCCTAGATAAATCTCACCCCAATTCAGCAGCTCCACCTGGTTCCTTCCCACCACCTCCTGGGACAGCATCTAGTAAACACATCGCCAATAATACCATCAATAATATTCATCAAAGTTAACTTCTGACAATACTAGATGAAGAAGATTCCCTAGGACTGTGTTGTAGAGAGATAGCAATAGCAAACAGAAAATAATATGCTCATCTGTTAGTCAGTCTACAAGAATATCATTTTGTATGTTTTCACTTTCATAAGATAAAACTGATTATTATTTTTAAGCAATCACTTGGATATTGAAAAACGGTGGCTTTTTTTACATGCTGGTATGGGATGTATAAATATATATTAGCCCGGCTAACAGGGAACCTTTTCCGAAAAGTTCTGGCAATGTTCTCCCAAAGTTCTAAACAAATCCAGTAACATTAATAAAATTTCCCTGCCAAGATCAGGTCTTTTTGTAAAAACGTATATTTATTTGTTGCTATAACCTTATTCAATTGATTAATCGATTACAACATTTGTCCAAAACAGTTTTTTTTTTTATTATTATTATTTTACTGTTTAAATGTTTCTATATGTCCTATAACAGGCTATTTAATGGCATGTTCCCTGTATATTGTGCCAACGTGCCAATTCCTTTAAGCCTTAAAGGTAGGTGTCTATTCTGAAATGGACGTTTTAACATAAACCTAACAGAGAAATATCCAATGGAGTAAAATGTGTGACAACTCGCGCCATTGAAATAAAAAGAGATGGAGGATTAGAATGGTCAATCTGTAAATTACATGTAATTTGAAACTTTTTATAGATAGAATGACTATACAAAAACCCAGAAAAAATATGTGCCAGGTACTTGAGAGATCTCTTTGAGAGACTGACATTTCCCCAAAGGAAATTGATTCATTATGTCCTACATGTCCCAGTTTATCAATGTCAGCGCTCGCCCTATGAGTTACGAGATGGATGATGGATATTTAACATGTACGAATGCTTTTCCTGAGGGTAACCTTGTTGTTACCTCCCTAGTCTCTTTGTTATAATATTAGTTGATGACATTTAGTAACCTTAACTTTGCTTTCATACAGAAATGTATTATGTATGTATATGATCAGCTCAGTATAAATATAAAGTGATGATTTTAAGCATACACAGAAAATAAGCATCATTGTTGAAAAAAAAACCTAAAAACATTTTTTGAAATTTGATGAGTATACATCCAACGTTATTTCTATATATATATATATATATATATATATATATATATATGATCTATACATGAGTGCTGTGTAAAAGCTGAATGTCAGAAAATATAACTCAGTCATACTGATGGATGAATACTCTGTTTAATCATTACAATACATTATTGTGTTTCACTATAATGATCATAATGGACAAGCTATGCTCATTACATCAGGCATTGTCTGATCAGGTACTTTTAAGGGAAGTAACCACGATGGTAGTGAAAACAGTAACACAAACCTCAGACACAATTTTAAACTGGACTACACATTGCCAACTAGAAAAATATATTTTGCTCATACAGTATTTTAGTAAATCCAGACAGAGAGGTTGTTTGATTATGTTATCTTGTATTCCTCTTCTCTTTTTTTGTGGTTTTGTTCCACCCACTCTCTAGTCATTTACTTTCTTCTTCCTCTCTTCATCTGCAGTTATTTTTACTTTTCACAAACCAACTCATGTTTTTTTTTTTTTTTTCACTTCATATATATATATATATATATATATATATATATATATATATATATATATATATATATATAACAATACATTTACAGAAAAAGATTTGGACATTTTCTTTATAAGTACATTCAGGTGTCAAATTGTTGTTAACTTCTTAACTAAAAAGGCTAATAACAATATTGGTGAAGAAAACATCCTTTCAATACGTTTGTTGCACTTGGTTTGTTTTTTGCCGGGGTTTTTTTTTTTTTTTTTTTTTTTTGCAGTATGCTATGATGTTTGAAACAACAACAATTACTAATACTTGTTCTTGTCCCACACGTTGGACAGTAGAGAGTCGTGTAAAGACCGGTGAAATGCTTTTATTTGTACTGTCTTGAGGGGCCATTTAAATGATGGAGCCTCCAGCGAGTGTAAGTAAAACACTGAATCGAGCTCTAGTCTAACATATGGTGAGTCAACAGGGGCAAAATGCTGACTGACCCAAGCAAAACACTTCAATCTCTCCATGCTGTGCTTCACTGCTCCCCAGGGCTTGAGTGATTGATTCGCCAGCCAATCAGAACACATCAGTCCCCAACACTAAAGGCATCCATTTATATAAAGCCTGTCAAGCAAACTCACAAAGTGAAAGCTGTTGTGTAGCTAGCACTCAAAAACATACCTTCTGTAAGGAGCTTGGATATATATCTATTATATGCTCAAATAGGTTGGGTCAAAATCAAACAGTCGTTTATTTTTCCTCATCCAACTTATTACATAACACTGTTCTTTGTAATCCACTGCACTTTGATGCCATATCACATATTTCCCTGTTCTTTTATTTATGCTGATATTTCTACTTGTGCATTACAGTGTTTCTACCTCAAAGGTAAATTAATTTGTTTTGTGAAAAAAAAAGTGTTCATTTGTATTATCGAATTTGCATTTGTAGTGTACTTGTCATTACAAATGTCCAATTACAAATATATAATGTATGTATTGATATGTACTGTACAAATACATGACATACAAGCACACAAGTTTCAATAAAAATGCGTTCATGTATATTTTAGTTTACCATAAATGCATGTTAGTGCAATCAGCAGTTAACTTGAACCATAATTCAAAGACATTAGAAGTTATGACATTACATATAAAGATGAAGTGAAGTCCTACTGGGTCAAAACACTCTATTTTCATTTAATACCAATTCAAACTAAAATACATTTTCATTTAGTTCTCAACGTGATATTTGTCTTGTGGATTTCTATGGAAACCAGAGCCAAGAAGGTAACCGGTCAATAAAACTCTTTTTCTCTTTTTTTTCTCTCTTTCTTTTTTAGGGGGGATATTTGAATCCATCGAAAGTGGCCCATCTGGTGCTGAAGAACTTGCCTTTAAGTTTGCTTTAAACACAATCAACAGGAACAGAACTTTACTGCCAAACACCACACTCACATACGACATCCAAAGGATAAACATCCATGACAGTTTTGAGGCCTCCAGAAAAGGTAATGCCATCTCCAGCTATCAGCTGTCTTCAGCGAGACCCTACACGATTAGAAACAAATGTGCTGTGAGATATATGAAGAGGCACATAGGCTTTAGATTGAATTCATTTAACCACAGGGGAAAATCAGTTGCTGTCTGGTGCACATGCAGAGATAACTGATTGGTTTTAGGTAATGAGTCAGAAGGGGTGATTCAGTGAACTACTGATACCCCTGAGACAGGTTCGCAGACTGTAATCATATTTTATTTACACGCTGGGGAAACATCAGAATTTTCTTATAATGATTATGCACTCCATTAGCCGCTGCTGTTGGAACTGTGCTTTTTTTCCCATGCCAGTTTATTTAAAGATTACAAAGAGACAATTAAAACAGTGGCTTTGGCAAAAAACTATAGAAGTTATATAGAAGTGTTACAATTTTATTTTGGAAACTGTGAGTAACTATGAATTTGGCTCTGGTGTTTCTATTATAACAGAATAACAGAATAAAACAATGCAAATGACCATTTCGTCCTCTGTTTCCAGCTTGTGACCAGCTCTCTCTGGGTGTGGCGGCCATTTTTGGTCCCTCCCACAGTTCTTCGGCCAACGCGGTGCAGTCCATTTGTAATGCTCTGGGGGTGCCGCACATCCAGACCAAATGGAAGCACCAAGCGTCAGACAACCGCGACTCCTTCTACGTCAGCCTTTACCCAGACTTCTCCTCCCTCAGCAGAGCCATTTTAGATTTGGTTCACTTCTTCAAGTGGAAAATGGTCACTGTGGTTTACGATGACAGCACAGGTGAGAGTTCGACGCTTTAGTGCTCATAGTGTGTTGTGATTGTTCTTCAGCCTTCCTTAGGCAGACTGACCCTTTGGCCTGGACTGTGCACCATTCCCTGGTCTCCGTCTGGCCTACAGTATGGCCAAACCTCCCTGGTTGACAGGCACTGTTAGAACAGTAGGCAGCAAGTGCTACCACAGTGTGGTGTACATATGCCATATGCCAGAGGTCGCCTCAGGAGCAAATTGCCAACTAGAGGATTTACTGCCAGATTTCCCAAAGCATTTAGTCAGCTTTATTCACAACTCTGCAAGGCAAAAAACACAATTATTCTGTGACACTCTGTTCATATAAATGTAGCACTGAGGCACATTGCTTAGACTTACTAATGATTTTTAATATTATTGGAACTCAAACTGTCTGTTTAGTTAAACGATGAAAAGCTAATTTCCCTATCCAATCAGTATATTATTCACTGATATCCGTAATGGAAACACTTTAGAATAGGCAACACTTATTCGCTATTAACTATGAGTTTTCCCTCAATAAATTCCTAATTTGCTGCTTATTAATCGTTAGTAAGCTAGTTGTTAAGTTTAGGTATTGGGTAGGATTAGGGATGTAGAATAAATCAATTATATGTGCTTAATTCTTGTCCCGCCATTGACGAGTTATCTCGTCATTTAGAAGACGACGCTTCCTCACCGTTGACAAGTTGTTTTTTTTACGTCTTTTCATGTTTTCACTGTTATACACTTGGGGGCGCTATTACACATCTAAACGAGTACAAAACCTCTCGAACAAAAACACACATGAACAGGACAGAAAAACGAGTGTTCTCTTATGTAAACAGATGCATATGATAAATTATGTGATTATCAGCAATATACAGCATATAAATGACAACTGCATAAAGTTGTGGAGTAAAATGATCTTCCAGAAAGTGGTTTATGGCTGTGCAAACTTGGGAGGTGTTGATGGAAGCTATTTACTGGATTTATACTTTGATAATCATACTGAATATTATCGAGATGTAGTTTTTGCTCAAAATTATAAAACTGATATTTTTGTTTAAAAGTAGAGGCTTTTATCTTTATTTTGGTGTATGGTATATTCCAATATTCATACAGCAAAATATATTGTAGGCCATCAATTATTTTGTGAAAATCATTAAAATGGCTTATGCTGGCTGGCAACTTAAAAAAAAATGCTGGAGGGGAAAGAGTTAATTAGTACTAATAAATGGTTAATATTTTAGTAATATGCTTGCTAATAAGTAACTAGTTAAGAGACCCTAAAATAAGTGTTACATAAATTATTACTTATTATTGAATTTCCCATATGGTGCGTTATAAAACAACTAATTATACATTTCTCCCCATTACACTTCATTGAAAAGCTACAAAAAAGGCATCTTTATTTGACATACAGACTGAAATGCTTTAAAGGGTTAGTTCATCGAAAAATCTAAATTATGTCATTAATAACTCTTTATTCATCAATGTGTTCTCTTCCGTGTTTGTTGGGAGAGAGTTCAAAACAATTTGTGATATCATGTTCGCGAACGAATCATTCGATGTAACCGGATCTTTTTGAACCAGTTCACCAAATTAAACTGAATCGTTTAAAACGGTTGCACTGTGAAGAGAGAACTGAAGATGAACACCGAGCCAAGCCAGATAACGAACGAACGATTGACTCATTCTCGAGTCAAGACCCGTTTCTGTTGGACGCGTCCGATTTGAGAACTGAGGAGCTATTGATACTGCACATGTGTGATTCAGTGTGAAGCAGAATGACACACAGAGCATCTGAACCGAACTGATTCTTTTGGTGATTGATTCTGAACTGATTCTGTGCTAATGTTATGAGCGCGGGTAAACCGAAGGCTTCAATGAACTAAGGAACTACTCCGGGATATTGGTTTGTTTTAACTCAGAGGTAGTGTCAACCACATTAAAAAAGTTAACAGCTTAAGTCATTTGTGGATTAATGCGTATTGGAGACCCAAACCATTTAAAATGATTCAGTTCGATTTAGTGAACTGGTTCAAAAAGATCCGTTTACATCGAATGATTCGTTCGCGAACTGGATATTCACAAACTGCTTTGTTTTGAACTCCGTCCCCACAGACCCGGAAGAGAAGACCATGATGAATAAAGTCATAGTTTTTGCTATTTTTGGACCAAAATGTATTTTCAATGCTTCAAAAAATTCTAACTGACCCTAGTAATCCTTTAAGAACATGTTAATAAATAGAAAAACACAAAGATATTTCTATTTGCATCTAGTTAAATGTGTATTTTATATTGGTCACGTTGTACTGTTTTCAGTTAAATTGATTTCTACCATGCCCAGCAGAGGTGGGTAAACAAAAAATTCTGGGTGACCACATCGTTGTCACGGTAAGGTGGGCCACTGCCTACCAGTGTATGTGTATCTTGATGACATCACTATAGGCAATCATTTGATATTACTACCAAGGGAATCACTGATTATTCCCTCATGTAGGTCACACAATCACTATTCAATTAATCTAAGTTATTGTTAAAGAGACTCAAGAAGGAATAATAAGGTTGAAATCCATAAAGTTTACTAAATGATAAAACAGAGAGAACAATTTTTTTTTTTTTAAAGACGAATAGAGAGGGAGATTTATATCCAGGGGTTCCAATGCAATGCACTTGTACGTAATGATTAGGGATTTTGGATTATTTTAATAGTCGATTAATCTGTTGAATATTTTCTCAATTAATCGGTTGTTTGGTCTATAATATGTCAAAAAAATGTGGATCAGTGTTTCCCCAAAAGCCCAGGAATGGTCCTTAAATGTCTCGTTTTGTCCACAGCTCAAAGATATTCAGTTGACTTTCACAGAGGAGAGAAGACACTAGAACATATTCACATTTAACAAGCTGGAATCAAATAATTTTTTTTTACTTTTGTCTTTCATATATTTTATCAATGACACAGACTCCAATGACTCAGACAGCTTCATTGTAGAAGGACATCCTTTTGGTCACGTGGTTCACGTGAGATGATTGACAGCTTTACAAACTAATGATATCGCACTGATGTCATAGCTGACGCGGCTCAATAAGAGGAGAGTAATCGCTAGCTCTGTAAGCTGTTTTAGCTCTTCAGATCACATAAATCAGTGTAAAATGAATAGAAATGTTATTCTGTATGACGAAATATTTTACAAACATGTAATAAAATTATTATCTATTCAAATGTGCGCACCATTGGACTATAGCCCTGGCGGATCGTGGATCTTGTATGTATACGAACACAATGATGTGATGATTTCTATTCAAAATAACGAACGTTATTATTATTATTATTTTTATTAATTGTCGGATATTCATTTTTGAATCTTGATGCAGTCAGTTAGGTGTCGTTCATTTTGAACGAATCTTTAATATGACTCAGGGCTACCGAGTTGTCTCAGAGAGTGATTCGTTCATTTTGTGTTGACCGCAAATGCGCATTACACAACACATGGGTTCTGAATCGACAGGTGAGGTCCGAGTCTTTTATTCTTCCTGTCAGTCCCATAGAGACGGGAAGAGAAAAGATTAGTTCATTTTGCTGAACGAGACTCAAAGATCCGAGTCAGTAAAATGATCCGAACTTCCCAGTACTGGCAACACCGCAATTAATTGGTCAACACTTACAAGTTGCAGCGCATTATGAAAGACTTCGTCTTTAACAACAAACAACCTATGAAACTAATAATGAACAATATGAAACTAAAACGACATAAGCTTAATTTAAAATGTCATAGGAACTGTAGGCTATTTAGAGGTGGATGAATGCACTTTGGAGGTGGGTAAACGTTATTTCCGAATTTTGGGAGGTGCGTAAATGGCGTTTACGTGAGTTTAGCCTCCACTACATCCCTGATGCCCCGTGTAAAGAGGTGGTTACAGTGTTGTCTTTTTGAGAGTCACTTAATCACTCACTCAACCGATTTGTAAAAAAAAAAAAAAAAAAAAATGTTTACATTTATCCTGGAACAAATCAAGTGACTTTCTTCATGAGTGAGCAATTTAATAATTCACTGGTTCAAAAACTATTGAAGCTTATTTCCACCAAATAAGAAACAAAATGCAGTAATTCACAACTATGCATAGTGTAAATATGATCTACAAAGTCAAAATTGTACTAAAAGTACTAATTGTGAGACACACTGAGGGAGTGGAAAGTTTTTTAATGCCAAAAGGTTTGCACTGATGCAAGCTGTTAGTAAATCTGGCCCTAAGTCAATTATGTGATTAAAAAGTTACAATTATTAGATAAAAATACATAATTATGACATAAAAGATAGAATAAAAAAAAAAAAAAACTTAAAACACAATTATCTCATAATTGTCACTTAGCAGATTTTTTTATCTCATAATTGTGACTTATTATCTCTTAATTTTATATGGTTTCTCATAATTTCAACATAGTATCTCATAATTCTGACCTTTTCCCTCATAGTTATGACTTAGTATCTCATTATTTTCTATATTTCACATTATCTTGCTTTTTAACAAAAGCCCTTTTGTCCATGATGAGTGTTGGATGCCAAAAAAATACAAATAATGGGCTAGGTAGTAATGCAGCTAAAAATAATAACAGTAGAATGGACAGGATAATGGTTAAATGATCACACGCTGATTCCACAAGCGGTATCTATTCTAAACGCTGCCTCAAAATCACAACTGGAGTCTTTCAGTCCACCAAAAACTTCATGAATGAATGCAAACAAGCAAATCAATAGTCATAATAATGTTCCCTAATGGCTTAGCTCTGAAATGGCAGAAGTGGACTGGCAGCCTGCAACACAAAGCTCTGTCAACACTGCTCAGCTGTTAAATTCAATATTGTGTTAGAAAAGAATGGCAGGGGACATTTTTTTTTTTTAATTTATTTATTTTTACATGACATATTCTTAAAAATAAATGTTCCAAAAGTTTTTTTTTTAAATGATGTCATAGAATAATGATTTTGGGGTCCACAAAAAAACCTTCAGTGATTTTTCTTAGTGTATATAACTTTTTTCACAATATAAAAAAACTTTTTTTCATTGTCCAGGGGAATGGCTTCATGGAAGATAAAGTTCATTATGGAACTTCATACCAGTAAATAATCTTTAGACAAAGCACATACTGTTCAGTGTTAAACAAAGGAATCAAACCTAGGTTTAACCTAGCTCATTTATACAAGCACCACTGTTGATGTGAGTAAAATTAACTCTATTAGCAGGATGTGTCAGCTAAAGAGCTCTGGTAATTTAAACTTTGATATATGAATTATAAAAGCAAATGTGAGCTGTCTAACGTAGTGTGTCTGCAATGCACAAAACAAATGTTGCTCAATTATTTAATTTGTCAAGGGAATCACATTAATAGGTTATGCATATGCAATTCCTGGACAAACCGCATTAGCAGAGAGGAACAGTGTTTACAAATCAACATGCATTTGCAAGAGTAACTGATTAAAAAGTTGCTAAATGCCCCAAAAGAAAAGCTTCATACATTAATTATGTGACAGTCTTAAAGGAATATTCCGGGTTCAGTAAATTAAGCTTAGTCAACAGCATTAGTTGCATAATGCTGATAAATTTGGAATCGTCCCACAGTAAAAAAAAATCAACAATCATGTTGCAATGAGGAATTTATACAATTGTTTTTGCCATAAGGATGTAATGCCTAAAAACAAATTTAAATAAAATAATAATAATAATAATAATAATAATAATTACAGCTCAGGTAAGAAAGAAGGCAATATAACAACAAATTAAAAGAATAATTACAACAAGTGCTTGCAAAATTACAGACCTTACATTTCAGTAAATATTCCCTACGAAAACTGGTCCAAAATACGTAGCCCCGCACATGACATTAAAGAAAATAAATACATTGTGCGCACGATTTAATAATACGTTCCCTCACTGTAATTAAACGTGAACATGATTACTATTACGTTCATGCGCACGATTTAGCAAATCGAGGGAACGAATTAGAAAATCATGCGCACAATTTATAAATCAAGTGAACGTAATAGTAAATCGTGGGAACGCAATAGTAATTGTGTGCACATTTTAGTACATTGAGGGAACGAATTAGTAAATCATGCACACGATTTAGCCTACTATTTTTTCCTGCATGTCATGTGCGGGGCTCCATACCAAAACTGTATTTTATTTATTTAGATAAAAAGCAAAACAATAGGACAAATACAGTTTTTTTTTTCAGTAAGGTTATCTAGCCGTAGTATTCAGGAATTAAAAAAAAAAAAAGTACTCTGCATAGCACTATGAATTAAATACACAGTGATCCTTAGCCTGTTCTACGGAGATTAATATACAGAGATATGAAGGATATAACAAATCTTATTGGATGTCATAAGTCATATGATGGCTTTGTGTAAAGAACAGACTAATTAAATTAAATTGTAATTCTAGACTAACTGAAGTTGTAATTAATTTTAAATCTTGAGCTCTCAAATCACATTCACACTTGTAATCAGTAAACATGAACATCTGTATGGGATCAGATTCCCACCAAATGTATTGCTGTCACGGATAAAAAACAAAAAAAAACAAGCATGAAACTAAAAAAAAAAAAAAAACGTAAAGCAAGGTTTTCAGAATAGCAAACAATCGTTTCGGATGAAAAAATAATGAGTGTGAATCAAAACTTTAAACTAATTTAAAATCATATTGCACAAAACTGAAATAATATTGCAAAATTATCCGACTTGCACACAAAATCATGTTTTCCTTGGTTTTATTTCTCTATTTTCTTATGATCTCAGACATTTTCTGCTCATATTTTGTATTTTGTGTTTTTCACTTCACTCGTTTCCACGTTCTGCACTTCTTCTTCCAAAATGTTGAGGCTTAAACATCTTCATTGGTCCACTAGTTCTTGATTGACAGCTCCTCCTCTAGCCAATCAGTTGAAGAGGGGCGTTAATGTCATTCCAAAGTGCCTACTGCCGATGCTCAGCATTCACTTGTACAGGTGAAAATGGATAACTGTCAGCTGGGGTAACATCTTTCCATACAGGACAACATTATATGTGTCTGTCTGTCACTACTTTGCGCCTACCTAGCGATCCACAAACGTTAAAGAGCCACACAGATGGGAAATCAAAAATTACCTGTATCACAGTGTATGATGTAGCTGTCCATCAGTGTAAACAATGTGCAAAGTAATTAAACCAAAAAGTACACGATTTATAAAGTTATTGGCTTCTAAAATAAGGAGTCGACTCTAAATTGCTGAAACGAGTCGTTTTAGATTACAAACCTTTTGCCCATCTCTATGAACGTCACTAGAACACTTTGCATAATAATCTCCGCCTACCGTCTTGGGAGAAATTAAACTCTGACCTGCCCCACACAGACGCTCTGGCTGGTGTGATAGCATCATGTCGAGGAGACGGTTGTTTTATTTTCACTGCCAAAGAATGAAGATCAGAAAAACCAATGGCTAAAATTCAATTTTACCACAATACCAGAGCAGTACAACAAATCCTTGTTGTGTTCACAACATTTCACTGATGACTGCTTTTCTAATCTCGGTGAGTACAAGGCGGGATTTTCAAAGCATTTGGCCATAAAAGAGGGTTCATTAGCAACTTTATTTGGACCAACAAGCATCTCCGAATCACAACCTGTAAGTATGATAATATAGTTATGTGTTTGTTTTCTCCCGAGTGTCTTATCGGTATGTGAGCTGTCTGCGCTGATCTTCATTTACAAACACGTCATTAAAATGAAGTGTAACTCCGTGAATACTCAACAAAGAGACATGAGAGAGATATCTATAGAAAGCTTGACATGTCTACTTTAAAACTAAACAAGTGCTGCCGAAAATAGTCTGTGATAAAGTAATCCATATGAAAACAACGCGATGTCCGTTTTTCACGTCTCCCTTCATTATATCTAATGTGACCACACCCCCGCACTGAACGCGCTATTCAGATTCAAACTAAAGCACGCGGCTTGAATACACCCACACAGAAGAAAAAGCAGCGAGACTGTTCAAGTTTTTTATTTTACTGTTTGCTTCGTGATGAGAGGAATAAGTCATAATTCACCCCAAAGAGATGCTAACGCATTGTTTACTGTGAAGTTGTGTGCGGAACAACCAATCAAAACTGACTATGTTAGTTGACCAATCAGAACACAGTATGCTACCGAAAGGTGGGGTTTAAGGAAACTGAATCTTTTGAACAGCTTTGCGCAAACCGTTTGGGGATCTCTGAGAATTGAGGTAATTTTAAAATGATATTTTGACAAAATGACAATGTTTTTAACCTTGGATGGATTTAAACCTGTTGTATAGGACTTATAAACAGTGATAGGAAGCTTAGAATTTTCATCTTACTGGCTCTATAAAGTCACTGTTATATATGGCTGGCTTGCCTAGCCTATACCTAACTGATAATAAGTCTTGTTATTATTATCATTATATTGCAGGTAATTGTTAAGTAATCTGCATGCAATATTTTGCTTTTTTTTTTGTCATGTAGTTTCTTTGAAAGCATATTAGCAGCTTTTTGTTTCATGCATGTCATTGAAAAGGTTGATGGTTTTGTGAGATTAATCACATTTTATGTTTCTCTGAGATTATAAAATTTCATAAAGTTAAGCATTATCACATGAGGAACAGCGTTTTCCAAATATCTGGACCATTGCAAATGTTTACTGAAATGTAGTATAAAATCATTATAATGAAGTCAATTTTGAGTGAATCCAAACAAAACCAGAAGTGTCCTCTACAAGCAACACACAACAGTCTTTGTATTGAATGATTCACTTTATTCCTCACTAAATCATTCATTCAAACGGCTAATTAATTCAATGTCTCTAAAGATAACTTGCAACTTGCTTCCACCTACTGGCTGTTTTACTTTAATATTTTACATCAAACTTTATAAATTAAAACTTTAATATGATAGTGTTAGGCAGTTATATATGCAACTATGTAAATAAATCATATGCAAATAAATCATTGTGCATATCAAATCCACCTCACCTCTGTAACACTATGGTTTTCAATGCAAAATCATTCAATCAATTCATAATTATTTTACCAATTTACTCATTTAACGTTAACGGATCGCCAGTTAGGCGTATAGCAGTGAAAGACAGACACATATAACAGTGTCCTGTATTTCCCTTTGAAAAGGCAGGCTAAAAAAAAAACAAAAAAAACAGAATGCCTGAATCTGATGTCAAATCATTTGAACAAAATGCATAAGAATACATTAGATATACACTCATTTCTACATCACATCCAAGTCAGATCTTAACTTAAAAGAAGGAGCTTTTATCCTCAAAGGATGAAGTTTTCAAATGTTTTCCAGATCTCAGAATGCCTCTGGTATTAATGAGAAAATGGGGGTGTAGATATTTCTTCAAAGTGTAAAACCTTTGCATTTTGTCATGCCTGTGACATGATTTTAATCTTGATCAATTTGCTCTGCACATTCAGACACACATAAATATAGTCAAGGATATATTAACCTTGACCTTCCTGTCTGGAGAGCTCAGAGCTTTGAGTTAGAAGTCAGTTTTCATATTCATATTCAATTAATGCCATAGGGAAGCAGTATTCATCTCACATCACTACCTCATAGCAGCACTCTTCTGGAGGAGGACCAGACAACCACATAGGATTACAGGTCAGACAGAACATCATTTTAATTTTTACTTAATTAATTAATTTATTTATTTATTTTATTTTGAACAATGCTGTCTCTCTGTGGATATTTATCACCTGCATTTTGCATGAACTGGGTCTTCCAGGTGGTATTAAAAAAAATTGAGCTGATGAAATACATTTGCTTTGTTAAATATGAATCAACATAAGGCTGGAAGGTATTAGGCACACTCAATAAAGGTCACCACATATATTTTTTCATTTATACAAAAGGGTAAAAGAGCACATCTGCCTCAGTGACACACAAAGCTTTATTAGTTATCAAAAACTTCTGATCAGTGCACAAAATGTAAATAAACTATGCTGCTAAAGTGTGTGCATTTTAAGCATTGTTCATTTTATTTCATTATTGTATATAGTATTAAGTGTAAAAATCCATTAGTATTGATTGGTGGGTTAATTGCCTTCTTAGTTCTTGCATTTTCACATCTGCGCAACAATGATAAAAACCAGGATGCCGTCGCTGAAAACCAGCATCATTATGGAATTGTTTTGTAAGATAAGGTGCATATTTTCATGAACTGGGGCTTGTCTAATGGTCAGGCTTAAAGATTAGATGGCCAACCAGCCAAATCAGCAAAACTGCCAGCTTGGTAAAATTTTATTTAATCAAGTTATTTATTAAATTATTTTCATGCAAATTGTTAGGCAGCCAGCTCTCAGCAGAACTTGTTTTGTTCCTTTTCCCTTCAGGAAAAACGTCTCAGGTTACGAATGTAACCATGATTCCCTGAGTAGGGAACGAGATACTGAGTCCTATAGGGGGGCTATATGCGTAACACCTCGTCATGACCCATGTCTGAAGCATACATTGAAAAAAATGTACAGCCTCTGACGTTACTACCGGCACGACTATAAACAGGCACCGGGAGAACACGTCATTCACTTCTTCGTCTGAAGCTTGCGTCCGAAGCATGACAGGGAGCTAGAGGACGCGGTGTCTCGTTCCCTACTCAGGGAACCATGGTTACATCCTTATAAGGGAAGTGCAGGCCAGAATCATGGCGAGCACTAAGTACCAACTCTACCATTTCCACAGGAGTTGCCCCTGGGACGTTTAGACGGCTGTCTGTGACAGTACCCTTACGGCCAAAGGCCTAGGCTTAATAACCAACTTTATTGTTAGGGTCTCGGCCCAGGGTAGAGCTGAAAGCTTGGAATCACCAAAGATTCCTTTAAAGGGATACGGCTAAGAACCTAGCATTTTCTACCAAGTCTTGCTTGTCACACAGCGGCTACCGCTAGCTTACGCATAAGCCTCCTGAAAGAGCTGTCTCAACAGTTCTCTTGTAGCAACACCCTGTTTAGATAGGTATCTGAGGATACATAGGTGGAGTGGCACCCAAGTTGAATGAGACTTTTACCAACTCAAAAAAGGGCACGAAGCAACTGTGCGAAGCCCTCACCATATAGGATTTTAGAAAGAATGCAGAATACTAGCATGCAAACTTAACACAGTGTGGATTTCAGAAAGTGTGCAAAGACTTCACGTGCACACTTACCATAGCATGGATTTTCAAATACTGTTCTAAGGAGGGGCTCTCGTGGGACTCTGATAGAGCAGCTCGTAGATGTAATGTTGCATCTCAAAACAGTATGATTGAGAGTCATCAACTCGATCTATGGAAACAATACTGGAGCGCTCTGGGGAAAAAACAGAGAACTCGGTCTCATATGAGAGGAGAACTCCGGGCTCAGAGTAGCGCGCTCATAGGCGATCCTTTTTGAAAAAGGGGAGCGCTGCTAAACTACCATGAGAATCGCCCAAATAGCCCCTCATGTTGAGGGAAGCGATGCTTGAAGTGTATAAATAAATACACACTGGCTGAATGAAGCCCAAGGAGTCTTGTGTGCACACTTACCACTTACGTGGATTTTAGAAATTGTGCAAAGTGGTCAACGTGCACACTGACCACCATGTTGTCTTGAGAAAGTACACAAAGCTTTGCGTGGGTATGTAAAGGATCTTAAGCATTGCAGAGGCGCTGAATCGCACGCGAGAGGCAAGCTCAATTTTACAAACCTGGGGCAAGGGGAGCACCACCTGAGGCAGCATATACAAGAAGACTTCTGTAACTGCCACCTCCCCTTCCCGCTAGATGTGACAGCACCACTAAGCCCGAGGGGTCTCCTGGCTGGACATCCATGAAATTCCCTGCAGTGCTGTGCCAGGCCTGATGGTCAAGGAGGCTCCCGCAGAAGCCTGTGATCTCAGCCACCTAATACCGGAACAAGAAGTCGGATGGCTGGTGCTGGCGAGTGTTAAGTAAACACTGTAATTGAGCACTGCAAAGGAAACTCACAGAATTTATTAGTAGACACATAACCACCAGCATAAACAGAGAGGGTTACATACTCACCCATCCTCCTGCGCTGGAGGAGACTGCACCTCCTTTTAGTCTGGACCATCAGTCAGGTGGTTGCTATCAATCAATCAATCAATCACCTTTATTTATATAGCGCTTTAAACAAAATACATTGCGTCAAAGCACTGAACAACATTCATTTGGAAAACAGTGTCTCAATAATGCAAAATGATAGTTAAAGGCAGTTAATCATTGAATTCAGTTATGTCATCTCTGTTCAGTTTAAATAGTGTCTGTGCATTTATTTGCAATCAAGTCAATGATATCGCTGTAGATGAAGTGCCCCAACTAAGCAAGCCAGAGGCGACAGCGGCAAGGAACCAAAACTCCATCGGTGACAGAATGGAGAAAAAAACCTTGGAAGAAACCAGGCTCAGTTGGGGGGCCAGTTCTCCTCTGACCAGACAAAACCAGTAGTTCAATTCCAGGCTGCAGCAAAGTCGGATTGTGCAGAAGAATCATCTGTTTCCTGTGGTCATGGTCTCCGCTGTCTTTCAGGGCTGTAGAGGTCCTTTCTAGGTGCTGATCCACCATCTGGTCTGGATACGTACTGGATCCGGGTGACTGCAGTGACCCTCTCATCTGGATACAGACTGGATCTGGTGGCCACGGTGACCTCGGAACAAGAGAGAAACAGACAAAACATTAGCGTAGATGCCATTCTTCTAATGATGTAGCAAGTACATAGGGTGTTATGTGAAGTGTTTCCGGTTCCGGTTTACCTAATTAATGCAGCCTAAAAATCCTTTAACGGATTTGGATATTAAAAGCATATTAGTATGTTATGTGTAAGCCAGGTTAAAGAGATGGGTCTTTAATCTAGATTTAAACTGCAAGAGTGTGTCTGCCTCCCGAACAATGGGTCTCATTCATGAAACATTCGTAAATATACGAGTAAATATCTGAGTGATTTGCACGTAAAGAGAACTTACCGAAAACTCTTCTCCTGATTCACAAAAACTTCGTAAACGTCAGATGTGATAGTGAAATGTGTGTGTGTGTTAATGAATTCCAATCAGTCGTAAATGGGACGCGCGTGCACGCTCACTCTCAATTACCATAAATCCCGCCTATTAAATCCGACTGACAACTATATGTGAGCATCATATTATGACACCAAACGAAGGATTTCAACATGTCTTCTCAAAATCGACTGAAAAAGAAACATTTCTCATCTGCAGAAATTGAAGTTTTATTATCAGAAGTTCATTCAAAATGCCACATTTTATTTTCAAGTGTACTAGTGGTGTATCAGGTCCTAAAAAAGGAAGTTTGGCAGCATATTACAGATCCTATTACTGGCTCTCATAATAAAAGTTAAAAGAAAAACCGTATGTAATTAATATATATATATTTTTTTCAAAATGCTGTGTAAATATGTACCTGATTAAGCTGAATTAAAATGCAGCCGTATTAATGAGCAAAACATTCAGAAGTTAAACGCACTATTTACGCGTGGCTGGGAGCAGGTGTAGATTTTTTTTCGTACCAACTAACATTTGGAAAATATGAACGTTTTAATGAATCCGAAAATTTACGCCAAAACCACTTTACACGCGATTTACACAAAAATTCGTTCTGCTCGTGTTTCATGAATGAGACCCAATGTTAGGTAGGTTATTCCAGAGTTTAGGTGCCAAATAGGAAAAGGATCTGCCGCCCGCAGTTGATTTTGATATTCTAGGTATTATCAAATTGCCTGAGTTTTGAGAACGTAGCGGACGTAGAGGAGTATAATGTAAAAGGAGCTCATTCAAATACTGAGGTGCTAAACCATTCAGGGCTTTATAAGTAAAAAGCAATATTTTAAAATCTATACGATGTTTGATAGGGAGCCAGTGCAGCGATGACAGGACCGGGCTAATATGGTCATACTTCCTGGTTCTAGTAAGAACTCTTGCTGCTGCATATTGGACTAGCTGTAGTTTGTTTACTAAGCGTGCAGAACAACCACCCAATAAAGCATTACAATAATCTAACCTTGAAGTCATAAATGCATGGATTAACATTTCTGCATTTGACATTGAGAGCATAGGCCGTAATTTAGATATATTTTTGAGATGAAAAAATGCAGTTTTACAAATGCTAGAAAACGTGGCTTTCTAAGGAAAGATTGCGATCAAATAGCACACCTAGATTCCTAACTGTTGACGAAGAATTTACAGAGCAACCATCAAGTCTTAGACAGTGTTCTAGGTTATTATAAGCAGAGTTTTTAGGTCCTGTAATTAACACCTCTGTTTTTTCTGAATTTAGCAGTAAGAAATTACTCGTCATCCAATTTTTTATATCGACTATGCATTCCATTAGTTTTTCAAATTGGTGTGTTTCACCGGGCCGCGAAGAAATATAGAGCTGAGTATCATCAGCATAACAGTGAAAGCTAACACCATGTTTCCTGATGATATCTCCCAAGGGTAACATATAAAGCGTGAAGAGTAGCGGCCCTAGTACTGAGCCTTGAGGTACTCCATACTGCACTTGTGATCGATATGATACATCTTCATTCACTGCTACGAACTGATGGCGGTCATATCAGTACAATTTAAACCATGCTAATGCACTTCCACTGATGCTAACAAAGTGTTCAAGTCTATGCAAAAGAATGCAGTGGTCAATTGTGTCAAATGCAGCACTAAGATCCAATAAAACTAATAGAGAGATACACCCACTATCAGATGATAAGAGCAGATCATTTGTAACTCTAAGGAGAGCAGTCTCAGTACTATGATACTGTCTAAATCCTGACTGGAAATCCTCACATATACAATTTTTCTCTAAGAAGGAATATAATTATGAGGATACCACCTTTTCTAGTATCTTGGACAGAAAAGGGAGATTCGAGATTGGTCTGTAATTAACTAGTTCTTTGGGGTTTTGGGGACATATCCTAATGACAACCAGGAATTAATATTAGTCAGAAGAGGACCTATGACTTCTGGAAGCACCTCTTTTAGGAACTTGGATGGTATAGGGTCTAACATACATGTTGTTGGTTTAGATGATTTAACAAGTTTATACAATTCTTCCTCTCCTATAGTAGAGAATGAGTGGAACTGTTCCTCAGGGGGTCTATAGTGCACTGTCTAATTGTGATAATGTAGCTGACGGCTGAATGGTTGCAATTTTATCTCTAATATTATCGATTTTAGAAGTAAAGTAGTTCATAAAGTCATTACTGCTGTGGTGTTGGGAAATGTCAACACTTGTTGAGGCTTTATTTTTCGTTAATGGCTCTGTGTGATGTTAGATGGAGCGGAATTTCCTTATATGGGTCCTAAGTGCATGTCTGCCGGAAGAGCGCGTGCTCCCGTATAGCAGAGCACTGAGTGAGAGCACAACAGGCATTCACTGATCAGAGCGAGAGCGTCGCGAAATGTCACAAAAGGAGTGTGTTTTTGGTTGCCAGGGCAAGACAACACTGCACAGATTACCAAAAAAAACAGCATTAAAGGACCAGTGGATGGAGTTTATTTTTACAGAGCATCAACGGAGTTGTGCAAGTGTTTTTGTTTGTTCCCTGCATTTCGAAGATGCTTGTTTTATAAAAAAGGCCCAGTTTGACGACGGATTTGCGTATCGTTTATTTCTTAAGGATGATGCAATCCCAACGAAAAAGGGTCACGATCATGTGTTGGAACCGCAGGCGCTTAAAATATCTCTGCCTCCTTGTTAGTGCGTCCGCCTCCCATGCCGGAGACCCGGGTTCGAGCCCTGCTCGAAGCGAGTCGTTGCTGCTGCTGCTCTCATTCAGTTTCAGCCTCTGGATCTGATTCTGGATCATAAATAAACGGCTGAATCTGACTGTAAGCCATGGTTTGTTTTGGATGATGGTTTTTCCCTCACGGTAATGTCACAGCTTCCACATGCTCTCAACGCAAAAGCCTACTGGCGCTCATGATTCTTTAGCTCCGCCCACACGTCACCAGCCGGTCGTGTTTTTCCGGGAAAAATCGGTATAGACTATCTTTCTCTTATGAATATAATACAACTAAAGACTTTTTGGAGTTATGAAGGATGCAGTACTACTCTGTAGGTACTCAAGATTAACAGGATATTGAGTGAAAACAAGCATTTCACCCCCCCCACCCCTTTAATTTAGCCACTGTATTGAATAAATATGAACATAAAACCAACCAAAAACATAGATCCAGTATAGGAGACTTATGCAAGAGGTTTCCACCTAACCTCGATCAGGTGGAGAGCTGGTGATTACAGGGGAATTAGGAAGGGGAGGATAAAAGCAGAAGTAAAAAATCCCTGAAGGGAATGAGTAGATTCCTTGGTATCACTCTGATTCAGATGAGGACACTGCCTCGTCTGGATCACATCTTTTAGGTTCTGCTTACCTCCATGTGACCCACGATTCCTCTTACCCCTGCCTGCTGGTGGGGGAGGAGCGTGAGTCGTGACACTAGCCTTCTGTGCCCGCCTTTGATCCTCAGGTTGAGACAGGCCAGGATCCCTATGTTGTTCGGGCTCGGACCTGGACCTTCCTGGAACGAAGGATCTGAAAGCAGCAGAGTGCGCCTTTGTCTCCCTGAACTCCTCGATCACAATCTCAACAGAAATACAGATAAGTTTAGAAGGCGAAACCTGAGTATCGAGAATAAAGCCTTTTCTTTCTTCGAAAGGTCTGCCAGGTTCATCCACAGACATCTCTCCGCTGCCACCATGGCCACCCTAGATAGGTCCGTGGTGCGGCGCGGCTACCTGATCAGGAGAAAGACCCTTGCCTCCATCCAGGTCTCTTAGCAGATCAGCCTGATATGCTTGAAGTACCGCCATCGTGTGTAACAAAGCCACAGCCTGACCTGCTGCTGCGTATGCCTTGGTATCTAAGCCAGATGAATTTCTGAAGGGGCTAAGATGGCAAGGAGGGAGCTTAACCTCTTAGCCAGCACCCTGGTGCCCTCGTCCTGAAAACCCCTAAACTTGCACGTGTCAGTGTTTATGAATATATTAAATGAAACGGGACAAATTTAATCTTGACAAACTATGTATCATTATAAAGATCTAAGCCTCAATCATCGACGACAGATCGCTGTTTTTCAATGGAAAGCTTATAAAGACTGTATTTGCTACATTTGAATAAGCAGTACATATACAAACATGAACAATGGAAATGCTGTACATACCAGATCCGTCTTAATAACGAGTCATAAACACATCCACAGCTGTAAATCCCGGTTTAGTTAGAATGGTAAGGGTCCACTGAAAGACATCTCATGGAGCACGTTTGGTCAAATGAAGCAATAAGGTTGTAATATGGATCATAATTCCTTTGTTTACGTTTCAGTTCTTCAGCGACAGAACTGTTTGTGTCCATTATGGAATAACTCACAGTTGGAAACGGCATCTTGGTAGTAAAAACGGAATGGTTTTGCAGCGTACAGTGTCACAAACAGAATGAGATGATCCACTGAGAATGAATGAAAGATAGGCAAAAGATAGTATATTTGAATTTTGGCGCTCCCTCCTGAGGGCTCGTGACGCGCCCTGACACACCTGTCAGCTGATGGAGGCGGAACTTATAACTATCGCCTTTTTATTTGTTTGTTTTATTTTTCAACAGTTTTTATATATGTGAGTCTGTTTTGTGTTGAATGTGAATGTACAGTATTGTTCAAAATAATAGCAGTACAATGTGACTAACCAGAATAATCAAGGTTTTCATATATTTTTTTATTGCTACGTGGCAAACAAGTTACCAGTAGGTTCAGTAGATTCTCAGAAAACAAATGAGACCCAGCATTCATGATATGCACGCTCTTAAGGCTGTGCAATTGGGCAATTAGTTGAATTAGTTGAAAGGGGTGTGTTCAAAAAAATAGCAGTGTGGCATTCAATCACTGAGGTCATCAATTTTGTGAAGAAACAGGTGTGAATCAGGTGGCCCCTATTTAAGGATGAAGCCAACACTTGTTGAACATGCATTTGAAAGCTGAGGAAAATGGGTCGTTCAAGACATTGTTCAGAAGAACAGCGTACTTTGATTAAAAGGTTGATTAGAGAGGGGAAAACCTATAAAGAGGTGCAAAAAATGATAGGCTGTTCAGCTAAAATGATCTCCAATGCCTTAAAATGGAAAGCAAAACCAGAGAGACGTGGAAGAAAACGGAAGACAACCATCAAAATGGATAGAAGAATAACCAGAATGGCAAAGGCTCAGCCAATGATCACCTCCAGGATGATCAAAGACAGTCTGGAGTTACCTGTAAGTACTGTGACAGTTAGAAGACGTCTGTGTGAAGCTAATCTATTTTCAAGAATCCCCCGCAAAGTCCCTCTGTTAAAAAAAAGGCATGTGCAGAAGAGGTTACAATTTGCCAAAGAACACATCAACTGGCCTAAAGAGAAATGGAGGAACATTTTGTGGACTGATGAGAGTAAAATTGTTCTTTTTGGGTCCAAGGGCCACAGGCAGTTTGTGAGACGACCCCCAAACTCTGAATTCAAGCCACAGTACACAGTGAAGACAGTGAAGCATGGAGGTGCAAGCATCATGATATGGGCATGTTTCTCCTACGATGGTGTTGGGCCTATTTATCGCATACCAGGGATCATGGATCAGTTTGCATATGTTAAAATACTTGAAGATGTCATGTTGCCCTATGCTGAAGAGGACATGCCCTTGAAATGGTTGTTTCAACAAGACAATGACCCAAAACACACTAGTAAACGGGCAAAGTCTTGGTTCCAAACCAACAAAATTAATGTTATGGAGTGGCCAGCCCAATCTCCAGACCTTAATCCAATTGAGAACTTGTGGGGTGATATCAAAAATGCTGTTTCTGAAGCAAAACCTACTGGTAACTTGTTTGCCACGTAGCAATAAAAAATATACTAAAAACCTTGATTATTCTGGTTAGTCACATTGTACTGCTATTATTTTGAACAATACTGTATCTGCATGATTACCATCTGTTTGAGTGCAAATCAGCCCAAATCAGCTCGCTATTACTGTATGATCACGGCTATCAAAGTGAACGCATCTATATGAATAGAGAGAGTGGATTATTTACTTTTATGGCAAATTTGTGTTATTACCATTTGTATAAGTGTTTCAGCACATCAGCACTTATTTGCATCGTAATTCACTGTAAATGCTGCATTTCAAGCAATCTCAGGATTTTCTGTATTTGGCAAACAAAGTTAAATCTTTTTTTATTTTTATTATTATTTTTCTTACTCAAATTATTCTTATTGTATTTTTCTAGTTCTCAAATAAACCACTTATATGATGAAGTTTCTGTTTTATAATTGAAAAAAAAAACTATTAAGTGGTATGTTTAGCCTTCTTGGGGGGGTTGGGGGGGGGGTCTAGACATAGTCTCAGAAAAAATATCTCATTTTTCATGACATCTTGAGTCTCATTTTTCATGACATCTTATTCAGATTTGAAATAGAAACTCATGAGACATGTGGCTTTCAACCCATTACTTTTCTAGATTGCTCCAGGAATCATTTCATGTATTTTTATATCAAATAAAAACATATTTAAGTGTAGTAAAAAAAAAAAAAGAATTCAAGGCACTTCAGTGTCTATAACTTTTAACTTCCAACTTTGCCGTGGTGCGATCGATAACCTCTAACAGCTCTACATACGCAGGGCAGGAGAATTGAGAAGGCTCAGGCTCAGCCTCTTCACCATCCTCAAATATCTCCTGTTTTCCCTGGGTAAACCTCACTAACCTCAGTATCAGATAGTGTTAAAGATATAACATCATCCTCCTGAGGCTCTCTCTCATTTGCCGCCATTACAAGCGCGAAAGGGAAAATCCCTCTTTAAAATATTCAAACAGATCCATCTGTATTCTCACAAGCTCATTCTCCTCCGTGCCTCAGCAGCGACAGGTCCTGAACCGCAGGAAGCTTTTTTCCGGAAGAGAGACGAACGAGAGCGGAGCTTTTTTACTTGAAAAAATGCTCACAATGCACGCCGATTGCCTCCTTAAAGACATCATGTGCGTTCTCTTCAGCCAAACAAATGACACAAAGATTGCGTGTGTCATCAGGTGTCAAATAACGCCGACACGGATGCACACATTGTTTAAACGCTTGCTAGTAGTCACCATGATATACAGAGAAAGATCACTCTTACCAGTCCTTTCAGATGTACGCTTCAAACAGAACAGTCAGTGAAAACGAAGAAGAGAATGACGTGTTCTCCCGGTGCCTGTTTATAGTCACGCCGGTAGTGACGTCAGAGGCTGTAGCCGGCCAACAAGTTGGAGTTTTTTGTAATGTATGCTTCAGACACGGGTCACAACGAGGTGGTCCCCATAGCGCCCCCTAGATGATGCAGTTCAAAGTTACCTTGAAAGGGAATCCTGGTTTAAGCTTGGGAGCTTGTCTTAGTTGATTTAGAAATGGTTTTACAGCCTGACCAAGATATTCCTTAGATATAGCTAGACTCCCAGCATGACCAGCTAAAAAAAAAAGAAAAAAGGAAAAAACCTATACATCTGTAAACCCACCCTAAAACAGGGGAAACCAGATAAGGCCAACAAACCAGCATAGACTTGGTCAATTACTTTTTAAGCAGTGTAATAATTGAAGCTGATACTACATACCAACTGTTAGCTTCAGGGAATGAGGGTTGGATACATAACCGAGCCGTTGCTTGTAACACAAAAAGCAAACAAATAAATATAGAATTATAACACTGAGGAGCCAGCTATTGCTACTATGGCACATCCAGTGGGCCATCCTCTGCTTAGAGACGGCATTCCCCCTCGGCCGGCATCCATGACAGACAAATAGCTGGTCTGAGGTTCTCAAGCTTTGTGTCCTGTCTACGTAGCATCTCATTTCCCAGACACGTCAAAGCAAAACTAGGGCTTGCAGTCTCACCACCTGATCCCTTAAGGGACTTGTGGGAAACTTGGGAACATAGCTGTCCTGGGGCCTCAGAATTACCTGGGAGTCAGCTGGCCGAGACTCTAGCCACGAATCGTCACTGAAGAAGAAGGCAAAGGCCAATGCAAGCAGGAGTAGAATTTTCATTTGCATAAACTTCAGCTAAACAGACTGCAAAGGCTCAAATGGGCACTGCTATAGTCTTCTGAGCACTAGAGAGAGGTCCCAAGAGGGTATAGAGGGGGGCCGTGTACGATTTGTCCTTCTCGCGCCCCTGAGGGGGGCCTTGTAAGCGCCCTTTCAGATGGATCAGGGCAAGGTGAATTGCCAGCTACTCCAGGCAAACTGATGTGCCAGCGCAGTTGGGGGCCCGTCCAAACCAATGACAATGTAAGCCCATCAAACATGGCCCCCCAACCAGTGGTAGAGGCATCCGTTTGAACCAAAGCATGCCTGGAGACCTGATCTAGGGGCACTCATTCCCAGATAATTTCAAAGTCTGACCACAGGGGCAAGTTTTGGCAGTAGGATGGTGTGGCTTGGACCCGGTGAGTGCCACATTGCCATGCCCACTTTAGGACTTGGCCACGTAGCCATCGTTAAAGCGGTCTCATAATAAGCTGCCCCTGCATATCACTGCCGCTGCAGCTGCCATATGTCCCAGGAGCCTTTGAAACTGTTTCAGTGGGACCGCATGCCTGACCGAATCCAACTCCATACTGAGAAAAGAGATCCTCTCCAAGGAGAGTTGGCTCTTTTCCCAGTTGACCCAAAGGCCCAACCAGCAGAGTACGAAAGCACCAAGTCCCTGTTTGCACACAACTGATCCTAAGACTGGGCTAATACGAGCCAGTCATCAAGGTAGTTGAAAATGTAAACACCCTGTTCTCTCAGAGGTACAATTGCGGCCTCTGCAACATACATGAAGACACGGGTAAGCCCGGAAGGCAGGACCTCATACTGATATGCTCGTCCTTTAGACGAAACAACAGCAGTGGTCTGTGGTGCGAAGGATCAACACAACTGCCTTCCAGCCAACAGTTCCACCGGGGGGACCCCCGTATACCCACTAGCTGCACCACCATTAAGAGTGGTGAGGGAAGAGGAGTTAGCAGGTCGGTTTCTGGTAGAAAAGGGTGCCATCCATAACCTGGTTAGCCCCTCATGCACCTCCAGGAAGAATGCATAGCCATTATATTCAGATCTGATTCAGGCATTCCTATAGTCCTGGAGGACAGCAGCGCAGCCGAATCTTCCTCTCCAGAAAGCTACTGCCTGAAGTATCCTCGACCTGACTGCCGCCATGACGAGAGCTAGATCGAAGCAGAGGCAATGGAGGTCTGCCCCTTTGAGGAAACAGAACTTGGCCTGCAACTCCAAGATGAGAACATTACAAACACAACTCAAACAGTACCTCAGAATGCTAAATGCCAAGGCATGTGAGACAGCGATTGTGACTATCACCCAGCACCAGGTAATAGTCTCAACCAGAAATGCCTGGGTGATATGTTGTCTATAGCAAGACCCACATCGTCTTTACAAAGACGTAACATCGAGTTTGCCATGCAACATCATCTTTAGCTATTTTAAATGCTCTTCTGAATAATCTTTCAGGGAAAATCTTTTAGCCTGCACAGGGGAGATGGCCGCCTGCAACACAAACATGGGATAGTGCTGCCTGATGTGTGCAACATTCTTGACATGGGAAACCACCACAGCTGAAGTGCCGTTCCAGCAACACAAAAATCTGTCAAAGAGCTTAAAAGTGCACCCGGCACAGTGCATGTTAGCTTCTGATGGATCCCTACATATGGCAGAGAGACATAGCATCTTGTTACACTTCTTGTTTTACACGGCACTTGTCATGTCGTTTCGTTCCTGTGATTCATTCGGTTTGGTGGGAAACATTCATTCATTCGCCAAACCGAATGAACGAGTGGCGGCCAATTACGACATCACAGGCTTGGTCGCGCCAGTGCAGTGCAAATGGAAGCTGGCGAAACCATTGTCTAGCATGAATAGGTTCTTCTTTGGGTATTTAAGTCTTGGAATGAGTGTTAAATGCATTATGTGTGAATTGATTATGCGTTTATTATATAATATATATATCAGAAATTCATGTTGCAGGTGACAAATAGTTGTGGTATTTGTTTGTGTGTTAAATGTTATACTTACCTGAGATTGAGATGGCCCAGAAAGGGGGCGGGGTTTGGCCTATATAATCTGAGGTCAAACCTAAAACGGGACTAGTTTACCAAATCTAAGCGAGAGTGCAACTGCGGTGCCTCAAGCAAACCTCCACCCTGTGTATTGTGGATACGTGTTACCTGTACTTAAGTTTTTTTTTTCTCTCCCTGTTTTGTTTCCCACTTTTGTTGTTTCTTTGATACATTTTGAGTTTTTGTTTTATTGTACACCTCTAAATACTTCACTGCGGACTACCACTTTTGGCAACATAAATAAATTACACCATGCACGAAAGTGTGAGAGATCTTTTTTTTTTTTTTACATCTTTTACAAACACTTTTCACGTCCTAAGCGAGCTGGTGGCGCTCACTTTATCACAGGGTGCTTCTCAGTTCTTATCTGTGCATCCTTATTTATTTTCCTCATTTCATTCCCCGTGTCTTTGTTCCAGCCCTGCCCTTATGTTGTTAAAATTTGTTAAGACATTCATAATAAATATTAATTAATGAAGATGCCCTGTTTAAAATATATGACATGTATGGTCTATTTAAATTACAAAGGTAAAATATATTAGGTAAAAAAATATATTAAAATTATTAGAACAGATGTGGTGGATGAGAATTTTTAGGTTAAAAAAATGTTCCAATGTTAATGTTCCATTAAGATATCTTCAAAACGTAATTTGTGATCAGTAATATGCATTGTTAAAAACTTAATTTGGACAAATTTAAAGGTGATTTTCTAAGTATTTAGATTTTTTTCTTGCACCCTCAGATTCCAGGGCCCATATTCATAAAGAATCTTAAAGCAAAAAGTAGCTCCTAGTGACAAAATTCTAAGAGAATTCTTAGAAATGTGGGCATTTTCTCTTAAAATTAAAGAAAAAATCATAGTAAAGAAAAAAGTAATTCAAAAAGCATCTTAACCCTTAAAAGAGGTCTTAAGGTCAAACTTGTTAGGAGCACAGACGAGGACTTTTAAGAGGCTTAAGAGTTTCTTTAGCAGAGGAGAAAATGGCAGAAAGACGATGAGGCAGAAGAAATGTGTTGCAGACAATGGATGACAGTGAGTTAATAAAATGCTATAGATTAGATCATGCAGGGATCATGTTTGTGATTGATCTTATTAGAGACGTGCTAACATCTCAGACACAGTGCAGAAATGCCATAGCACCAGAAATTGAAGTAATCACTACATTATGATATTTGGCAACTGGGAAAATGCAACAATGCAATAGTGATGATTTGGGTCTGTCACAACCTTCTGTAAGCAGAGTGATCACACAAACAATTACAGCACTTTCATAACATCTTATTGTGTCGCAGTTCATTTCGTTTCCACTGGACATTCCCATCTTGCAGGCTCAAAAAAACTGCATTTATGAATATAGCAGGCTTATAGGTGCGCACAAGCAGGGGGAATGAACTGTTAATAGTTTGTGCTATACGCTCCCGTGTCCGCTTCTTGTCCCTTGCTGTGACACCCGGCCCGAATTTTCCTTTAAGAATGGCCTTGTGTTCATCCACTAACTGGGCTAACAGTAAACACTGTTCCTCTGTCCAGTTGGGCTTTCTCACCCTTCTTGGTTTTGATTCCATGTTTGCTACATTAAAGACCTGTGGGTCGAGCAGGTGTCACTCATCTCCAATCACTCCACCGACCTCGCCTCATTCCCACGGCTCTCGGCCCTGGCCCACTCGTCACAGTGTAGTGTGAGAGTAATAAGTCGAAGGGAAGAACCCAATATTGGTATTCTTCCCCAAAAGCAAACCTCAAGAACTTTCTGTGTTGAGGAAGGATGGATACATGGAAGTATGCATCCTTGAGATCTATCATAACAAACCATTTTGACCTGATCTGAGGCACAATTTGCACCTTGAACCAAAAGCTTTTTGAACTATTTGATAGCATGGTTCTATGGCCTCCTTCCTCAAGAGAGTGTCCACTTCTTTTTCCATTACCAGCCATTACATGCTCGGTGCCCACTAGTGTGGGGGACAACAAAGTTGAAATGGGGTGTGTAAGAACCAAATTTGATTCTGAAGCCTCTCTCTACAGCCTGCAGGATCAATTGTGAGACATTTGGCAGAAGGTTCCATACTGTCAGTAAGTTTACTAAGGGAACCAGCCATTACAGGCTGGCCTCTGGTATGGCTAGAGGAGTGAAGAGGATAACCAGGAGGGAATGACTGGGGGATCAGGCACCATATACTGAGATTTCTCCTCTTCAGGGAGGTCTGCCGTCAAAGCCCTGACGCTCATCAGGACTTCTTGGCCAAGGTCTTCCTGGTGAGAATGATGGTTCACAGATCTGCTTTCTTCTTAGAAGACACAGATTGAGAGCAACACCCTGACCCCTGCTCTTTCTGCTGGGAGGCAATGGGTAGCAACACTCCATTTCTGGTCTTGGTTAAATGAGGAGCTAGGGAAAACAGGGGCTGCTCCCACTGAGCAGCCCTGGGGACCCGAGGACAGTGAAGGAGGTACCATTGGAATACCACCGTTTGCTTCCTTACCTCCTGAAACTTTTCAATAACCGTATTTAATGTGTTGCCAAAGAAGCCAGAAGGCGTGAGTGGAGGAAGAATCCAGAATGAAGAATCTGTCCTCATCTTGCAGCACAGGCAGATTCAACCACAGATGCCCCTTCTTAGCTACTAGGGCTGCCATTAAAAAAACTGATGGTTCAGGCCATTTCCGTTGTAACTTGGAGAGAGATTCCTGGACTGATGCAGTTTGCAAACAACACTGGAAGCTCCCCTCAATCTCACTCAGGTCCTTAAGCAGGTCGGTCTGTTATGCCTGTAACACTACCATAGTGTGCAGAAATGCACCGGCCTGATGTGCCATTATATAAGCTTTCGCCAGCAAGGCCTACATTGTTCAGACCGACTTGGTGGGAGACTCAGGGCCTTCAGAGACAAGCAACCGTCCTCATGGTTCCATATCACTGCTCATTCAGCTCTAAAATATTAGAATAGTCAGAAACCTTGGGGGTGTAGTGCCAGGTACCAGGATGAATAGAGATTATTCCACAGCCTCGACACTTCAGTATATTTATATATATATATATATATATATATATATATATATATATATATATATATATATATATATGGAAAATTTTTCTTATTTATTTTTATTTTTTTTCAGCTGATTACCTTTTGAGGTGGGAATCAGATGTCTCATTACATTAGGAGGTGGCATTTAATTGACAGGATTGTGCAACATTTCCCTGAAAAGTAGTTTATAGAGAAGATAAATATATAATGAAGGGCCATGCAATTTAATTATGTGGTATATTATGACTTTAAATATTTAAATAATAAACATTTCTTATGTTATTCTTATTACAAAGATTTAGAGAATTTCGTTTAAAGAATTAAATTAATTGGACCTTCTATATAGATGGCTTCAAATTATATTTCAAATGCTCTGTTGTACATTTAAAGGAATGTTTTAACCAAAAAAAAAAAATTCTGTTATCATTTAATATCATCCAACTTTTTTTTTGTTGAATTGAACGCAAAAGGAGATTTATTTATTGATTGTCCAAGCTGCACTCCTTCATACAATAAAGGTAATTAACAAATATAATTTGCCTTATTTCAGACTCATCACAGCAGGCAATTTTATGACAATATTTGGCGACCATATAAATTATATTTATCCATATGTGTTCCATGAAAGAAACAATGTTTTTGTAAGAACATCAGGGTGAGTAAATAATGACAGAATTTCCATTTTTGGAAACTATTGGTACAATTGGAGCTATTCCTGTAATTCTGTAATAGCCTAATTTATAATCTCTCTCTTTCTCTCTCTCTCTCTCTCTCTCTCTCTCCCTCTCCCATTTAGGTCTGATTCGTTTACAGGAGCTCATCAAGGCTCCATCTCGTTACAACATCCGATTAAAAATCCGGCAGCTACCAGCAGAAACAAAAGATGCCAAGCCCCTTCTTAAAGAAATGAAACGAGGAAAAGAGTTTCATGTAATCTTTGACTGTGGTCATGAAATGGCAGCTGGCATCCTTAAACAGGTGAGTCACTTCCATTATCTTTAACTGATTTTATATATATATATATATATATATATATATATATATATATACTGTAGCATGCTTTAAATGCTGATTTGACAAAGCATAGTCTGAAATTGTAAAACACCTTCAAAGTTTGGAGGATAGCAGTCAAACAAACATTTTAATACATTTTACACCTGTAGTATTAGCTTTCCACTCTGACAAATCTACTTACATCATTTTATTGAAAAAAAAAAAGAAACAGAACAAATCGTCCCCTTGGAATTACAAGGTTCTATCTGACATTTTTGTCAAAATTGAGTTATTCACATATTCTTATTCTGTGACAATTTATTTACATTATGTGATGTTTTATTTTAAGTTGTGTACATTTTGGGATTTTTTATTGAAAAAACAAAAAGGTTCTATCTACAGAAGTCTATGGAACACAAAAACTTTAAACCAACTTTAAAAAAAAAACTTTTTGTTCTTCAGTAAATTGACATACATCATTCCATCCCCTTGTTTTTATGCACATATCACATCAGAAACAAGTAATGGAAGTGCAAAAACAAAAAAAAAACACATTTACTGTATAAATTCCTCCATGCACATTAAAAACTCATGTTGACTTTGCACAATAGGGTGGCACAACCTGACTAAGCAGTGGACCAGTCTCGTTGCACAACATCTCAAATGTTGTTTTGGTCATTTTGAAATGCCTGAGCCAAAGTATGTCTTCAAAGTATTTCTGTATTATTGCCTACTAGAACTGTCTTACAAGACTGCATTCCCAAATAGCAGGCTTTCTCCTCCAAAAGCAAATTAATTATTGTGGTTTCATCTGCTCGCTCTGAGGCAAGTAGTGTATTATATATGAAATTATTATATTCAGTTGCTTCTCCTAATTTTTTTAGTGATATGTAGTGCCAGTTTATCAGGAAGTAACGATTTTGTTCTCTTTGACTCATTGGACTGAAACAGCGCTTCATTCGCAAATGTTTTATGCGATATTCCAATTATATTCCAATAGTGATTGACTGAATGACTGATTTCAGCACTCTTATCATTTAAAAGTCTTTAAACAAATTCACATCCTTGGTTTAACCATCATACACTTGCGCTTAGGCAAGAGGAAATCCTCTATAGCCGCTTTAGTGCATCGCCTCAATTGTTGGCATAACTCAATGCTGAATCCAGTGGATGCAAGAAGAAAACGGCTCTTACATTTCTATACTATCTCTGTATGGAGATCAGGCAGAAATAGAAGGATCGCCTGAGCTGGAGGGCTATGGTCAGAAAGATAACATTTGTCGAGATGACCTCGCGTATCACCTTGCTTCACCTTGCAGCTTTCCTCGAAAAGAGAGACAAACGAGAGCGTAGCTTTTTCATTGAAAAACGCACACAATGCACGCAGATTGCTCCCTCAAGGACATTGTTTAATTCATCGTGTATGTCATCGGGTGTCAAATAACGATGACACAGATGCACACACCTACACTAAATGCAGTTCAAAGTTCTCTTCTGAAGGGAGCTGCTCTTTCAGCTGAAGTGTCCAGGGGAATCACTGCTGTACTGCGCTCTCACACCAACCAGGAACAGCTCTTCACAAACACAAAGATGAATGGCTGTGTAGTGAATATATATCATTGACTACTCGGCTCCGAAGCAGAAATCTGAATGAGTGAATGGACTCTGTCAGCTTATATATCCGTAGGCACGAGGAATGGCTCAGCATGCAGAATCCACTTTTCATCTGCGTTTTCTCTTAAACTCAGAGATGATTGGCCTCCCGAGTGAGACCACATATGCTGTTCGACATAATTCATAGTGACCGACAGATAGGGAACCTGATTATAATTGATCTTCTTTTCTCAACTGAAGCTTTATGATAGTATATAGATAAAGCACTATAATATACTAAACATTTTGGGGTCCTGGTCCCAGTGTCTGGGATAATTTAGCAATAATAATCAGTAGATTGTAGCCTACAGTTTTCACCTCATTATTACAACATGTTTCACCTGAGGCTGCAATTTAGAACTATTTTGATCAATGATTAATCTATTGATGATCACTTTGATTAATCAGGTTTCTACAAAAGACATTTAACAACAATAAAAAGCATCAGAACCATTTAAGTGCCAACCTAAAACATTTCAACTAACACTATGCAACATATGTAATATTATTTATTGGTATGAAGAGCCACATTCATATGTAATCGACTTTATGGCAAAATAAGCTCAAAGTCTTGTCTCTAAGATCATCTGAATGGAATTGTAAGCGCTGATATAATACCGCAAAATATTGTATTCGTTTTATGATGTTTATCTAATCAATATTTTAAAACTCTATTGGTACATAAAAAAAAATAAAAGGCTGTGTAATGATGTGCCATAAAATGCTATACCAAAGTTTGTACTGTGTACTTGGACCCACAAATGGATAAATACAGCCCTTGTAAAACACAGTTTTATTTGCATGCATAATCTATTTTGTTTTTTAATCAAAAAAGTAACTCTATTTTGGAAATTATAATAATAATAGCTGTATGACAAAACAAGCACAAAGGTTGAATGAATTAGTGATGAATTAGTGCTGAAAAGGCATGGACAGTTTTTATTGCACCTGACCTTACTGAATATGCATTTGCAGGAGTTTTCCTTTCAGACACAAAACGTATTCATCTGGTCAGCTTCATGCTCTCCTCATCCAGGAGCGCGTCAGTAAACCCAAACTCCTGCAGTTCATGAGCGACATCAACCCACCGTCTACAGGCTGGCCCACTTCACCTGGGACATGGTACACCAGAAGCCCTTCTGCTCTGGAAGATAGATGGGATGGGGACAGGCGCACGAGAGCTAAAAAGAGGAGCTGAGATAGCTAATTAAAACTCTATTAAAACTCTATCAATTCCCCTCTGAATACTGTTCTCCGCCTCCATTGGTCCAGACAGACAGACTCTCTTGTCATGAGCTACAGTCTCAGCAGAGAGAGATGATTTCACCTTCCCTAATAAATCAATTATAAATCAATTAGTGTCAAGGGAGATAAAAAAGAGGATCCGCAACATATACAGAAAAAAAAAAGACAAAGAAAAGCTAAAACGCATATGAACTATAAGCACAATAATTTAACAAAACTACACATTTATTTATTGTTAAAATCGTCATGGCTAAAATAATTAATAATAATAATAATAATAATCAAAATATGTAGTATTTAAATTTACAAAATGAATACAAGGTGTATTTTACAGAACAGTTGTAAAATTACAATACTAATATTTGTGTCATAATTGTCTTAATTTTCAACCATTAAACCAGTGATCCTTGATTTTGATTAAATCTAAAAACCATGCATTATTTAGCCCCAATAAAGTGATTATTTATTAATTAAATTTAGTAAAGACCATGTTCCATGAAGATATATTGTAAAACTCCTCATAAAATATATTAAAACCTATATATTTGAATAGTAATATGCATGGCTAAAAACTTAATTTGTCCAAATTTAGTTTTTAATATTTGTTATATATATATATATATATATATATATATATATAAATATTGGAACTACTAGTTAGTCCAGCAAAACCGATAAGACTAGCAAACCAGTTGAGATTAGTTTACACCGATTTCTTCAAACACATTTATAAATGTTCACTTGGACTTTCAATCTGGAAGTCAGTCTTAAAGTTGTGTTCTTCCACACTTTCCAAACTAAAAAGTTGAAAAACACTGCCACAAAGTTATTCAGGATGTCGGGCAATTTTTAGCAAGATAGTTAACGTCACCAACAGCACCTTTAAATAGATCGAGACAGAGAGATGATGGTTTAGAGTTTCTACCCACAATCCTCTCTGCCCTGAGCTGATGTATTATTTCTAATAAAGTTTCACTGCTGAAGCAGATTTGACTTTATTGACAGGCAGTCTGTTTAAACTTTCAGAGGTCTGTCTTGTTGGATAAAGACACAAGGACTGTCAGACACTGTTGAAGATCTGCCATCTTCAGTAATGAAAGCCTATTTAAAACTCTGTCCCGCCCAGACAGCGTTCAGCCAATCACAGTGACCGGCTCTCAGTCCTCGTCCAATCACTGTCAGTCTCTCATCTGTCCATCTACCACTCTGACTTTCATAGTAACGCTGCTCTATTGGCACATAGATGAGTGTGTAAATCAGCCATCTTATTCTGTGCTGCTTCTGCCGCTTCTGTGAGAAATCACTCTCCAAGTCTTGAGGTTTCCATGCCTGAAGATAAGACTATTGACAGATAATGATGCTGAGGAAGCTCAGTAGAGCATCTCCTGAGTGTTTGTCGGCGCGCTCTATTTTACAGTTTTTCTTCAAGGCATGTTCAACACAGTCCTTAAACCTCCATATAATATATTGAGTCACTCAGGAAACAAAAGTTGCACTCTATTCTGGTTTTGTTTTGTGATAGACATCTTATTTTTTCTTTTCTTTTTTTTGATGAATAAGTAATTGACTTGAGTCACACGGCCACATTTTTTAAACAGTTTTTCTTTCATAAACTAAGAAACCCTGATTTAGTATTTATTTATTTTTTTTATCTTTTGTGATCACTTTTGTGAAATAAGTGCACTTAAGTGTGTCAAATGTGCACTTGTAGTACAATTCAAATCTTAGACTTATATTACAAAATAAGCATTATTTGCAGATAATATAGTATAAATTAAATACATGGCCACTTAAGTGACTAAAAGAGTTTCTGAACACACTTAAGCACATTTTTAAAAGTGACCTCTGTGAAGTCAAATTAAAAGTTTAACTTCATTTTGAATCATAATATTCTAATAACCTTCTGTCATGTTTTAAAGAAGTACACTGTAAAAAATTTCCTGTAGAAATTACAGTAACTTACTGGCAGCAGTTTGCCAGTAACTTACTGTAAATTAAACTTACAGTAAAAATACTGTATTCATATATACAGTACCATTTAACTTGCTGTAAATGTATTTGCAGTAATATATTTTTTTACTGTAAAACACAATTATGTTTTTTTTCTCCTTTTATATATTTTAATACAATAAAATATTACTTTACACTGTGAAATTTACTGTAATTGGTTCACTTTTATTATGTATTGTAAAACTTTTACAAATTATTGTATTTCAACAGGTCTCATGTCTCAGTAGTAAAAACTATAAAAAGAAACAAAAGACTGTTTAACTTCTTTTATTGGTTTAATAGTTAAATTGTAATACTTGAAATAACATTTTAATATTCTTGCAGATTGTATTTTCAGTTTTCCAAAAAACTTGAATACATTTCATTTATACATAAAAGTTTCATATTAAAAGCATTTTAAAACAACAGACATGAACAGATTCAGTCATAAGAACAATCTTACAAATTTACTAATTTAGAAAACTCCTGTGTAGAATGTATTTGCTCTTAGTAGCTTAATAGTTTTGCCAGCTGAAATCCAGAAACTCCTTAAAGGGATAGTTCACCCCAAAAATCTGAATTAGGTCATTAATAACTTACCCTCATGTCGTTCCAAACCCGTGAGACTTCCGTTTATCTTCAGAACACAGTTTAAGATATTTTAGATTTAGTCTGAGAGCTCTCAGTCCCTCCATTGAAGCTGTGTGTGTGGTATACTGTCCATGTCCAGAAAGGTAAGAAAAACATCATCAAAGTAGTGCATGTGACATCAGAGGGTCGGTTAGAATTTTTTGAAGCGTCGAAAATACATTTTGGTCCAAAAATAGCAAAAACTACGACTTTATTCAGCATTGTCTTCTCTTCCGGGTCTGTTGTGACACAGTTCAAAACAAAGCAGTTTGTGATATCCAGTTCATGAATCATTCGATGTAACCGAATCTTTTTGAACCAGTTCACCAAATCAAACTGAATCGTTTTATACTGTTCGCGTCTCCAGTACGCATTAATTCACAAATTACTTAAGCTGTTAACTTTTTTAATGTGGCTGACTCGTGAACTAGTCAGTATTGTGTTCGTTATCTGGCTCAGCTCGGTGTTCATCTTCAGTTCTCTCCTCACAGCAGTTCAGTCAGTGTACTTTTTGAGTAAATGAATTACTCCGGGATATTGGTTTGTTTGAACTCAGAAGTGTCAGCCACATTAAAAAAAGTTAACAGTTTAAGTAATTTGTGGATTAATGCGTATTGGAGATGCGAACCGTTTAAAATGATTCAGTTCGATTTGGTGAACTGGTTCAAAAGGATCCAATTACATGGAGTGATTCGTTCGCGAATCGGATATCACAAACTGCTTTGTTTTTGAACTCTCTCTCACAACAGACACGGAAGAGAAGACAATGCTGAATAAAGTCGTAGTTTTTGCTATTTTTGGACCAAAACGTATTTTCGATGCTTCAAAAAATTCTAACTGACCCTCTGATGTCACATGGACTACTTTGATGATGTTTTTCTTACCTTTCTGGACATGGACAGCAGACCGAACACACAGCTTCAATGGAGGGACAGAGGAGATAAATGGAGGTCTCACGGGTTTGGAACGACATGAAGGTGACTTATTAATGGGTGAATTAATTTTTTGGGTGAACTATCCCTTTAATGAAGGAGGATACATGAGGGTTCAGACCAGAGTTCTTCCTTTGCACCATCTTCCCACTGCTTTTGATGACGTGGAACTTTGAGGAGCACTTGCTGTTGTCAGGGTTAACATTCAACCTTTACATAACAGAAAAAAAAGTTAGATCATTTGATGTGAAAAATGTCTAACAAAACAACCAAATACTCACAACACAACCAAATACAGAAATGCACTGCAAATGGCACAGAACACAACGGAAATATTTCCAGGGGACAAAATATGTGACGAACCCGGATGGAGCATGTTTAGTACTCAACGTCTACTTTTGTTTTCTTGCAAAAAATACAGAGATTACATATTTATGACATACAACTTTATATACAATATAAAAAATGTAAAAAGAACACGAGGGTGAGATATTAATCTATACATTAGTAACATTGTAAAAAAAATTGTAATGTTATGTTTAAATAAGTTTCATAGGTAAGAAATGTAAGGTAATGTAGGGTCCAAAGATGAAACAGCTAATTTTAAAGTTGAGACACACACAGATAAATAAAGCATATTACGAAAACTTTTTTTGTATAAAATGTATTTATTTGCAACAGTTATGTTAACAGCAAAAATAAGACATTTATGTCCTAAGTACAGCTATTAAGCTGATAGACACCATGCTGCTTTGTCACGAGAACATCCCAGGTTAAAATAATGAGGAAATTACGTTGGCTAAATCCGAAATCGCCCCCTTAACACTCATTCACTCATTTCTACATTAGTCCACTAATACGGTTCACTTGAAGCTGTGAATGAATTCGGACAGCCGTTGATCGCGCATTGGATGTACACAGTCGGGTTCGTCACTTACTGGGGTCCCCTGAAAACATTTCCATTGTGTTCTGTGCCATTTGCGGCGCATTTTCGCGAACGAGATTATGTTATTCTCCCGATGCTGATGTACAGAACAAATGTTACATTTGAAGTAGACATATTTTTCTCTTGGTTGTTTAGTTTCCTTAACTTTATGTGTTTGCGGGTAACGTTAAATGTGAGAGTGAGGGGCGGAGAGGCTTCGGAAAGTGTATGAGCATTCAGGAACTGCACACGAAAACCTTAAATTCGCCGTGTTTTTATGTCCTTTGGCATGATTAATAAAGGCGTATAATGTCTCCACAGAGACGCCAGTGTTTGCACACGACACGAACATTGCGGGTTTACTCTAGCACTACAAGCATGACGTGCATTTATATGGGGTAATCAGTTAACAGCAAGCGATAATAGCGGGAAAAAATCTGACTGACTTTAAGCTAAATCCACGAAAGCTTTGTTGTTCGGCTAACAGTTCACATGAACACTCACCAGCTTCTGGAGTGGTCAAACCCAAGGCAGAGACCCGTGAATGTCCATATTTTGACGGTGAAACGTTCAGAAAAGGGAAAGAAAGGAAAGAAATATGAATGTTTGCACAGTGTCACCACAACTGTCTTTAGCTCTCTTCACAGCATAAATGTGAGGTGACTGCGCGCCATACAGTGGCAGCGTTTTTTTTATTTATATTTTTGTTTTAGTTAAACCAAAGATATAATATATTTAAAGTAAAAGAAGTAATATTTGTACCCACCTTTGCATCTGACTGGTTCTTTTCGCATCTGTGTGTCTTGTTTTCTTCTTTCTCCAAGTGGGAAATAAAACTTGATCTGTGATTGGTCAGGTTTCGCGCTCATTTTTTCTTTACTGTATTTAGATTTACAGTAAATTAAAAATACTGTAATTTAGTGTCGCCAAGAGGGTATTCCCCAAAATGTAACTTTAAAATACAGTAATATGCTGTATAACTGTCCTACAGTAAAATACAGTTCATTTTACAGTTAAATACTGTTAAATTTACAGACATTTCTAACAGTGTACACTTAATTTTGTGTGTTGCAAAAGCACGTTAAGTTCTTGATTATCATTTTAATTGCACAGTAGCGATATTCTTTATTCGATATTACTTTTTTTATTCATATATTTTAAATATACTACATTACAACTTCATAATTGCAGGTATTTAAATACAGATATAGTTAGTTTCTGAGTGGGTCAAAAACACTCTGAACTTCAGCATTTTATATCAGTTTAAACTACAATACATTTTCATATAATTGCAATAACCATGCAGTTGAGTGCCTGAAAACTACATAACACTATATATTCTTTTAAAGTATATCATTTCTAAAAGCATGCTAAAGCCCTTGTTTTTGAGGAGATATAGCGTATATATTCCTGGCAGACCTGGTAGTCCAGCTGTGTGAGTGTACAGATGTTCACAGCAGTGTCTGAGAGTTTAGTTTGTGTGATCTGTGATCAGTGAGAGCAGCTGTCTGTGAATCACACTCTCTCATCTGAGAGCAGACAGGTGTCTCAGGATGGATCAGTCCTTATAGACACACATGTGATCACCTATTTAACCCTATAGAGCTAGAACATCATATCTGATTCATAAAGGTCCTCTAAATGATCAATATGATCAAAGCTTTGCTGAGAAACCTGTTGCTCTCAGTCTGCCCCAGGCCTTCAGTCGTCTGATTGAGAGTTTAGATCTTTTTTTTTCAGCTTCAGCTCGTGCTTCACGTGTCTTTCTGCTGTCAGATCTTTCTTTTTATCAAGTAAATATCCGAATAACATTAATCAGATTTCCAGAAGAACACTTACTTGATTCTTCACAAATCATTTTCTAGAAAAAATCAGTGTGTCTCAAATCTGATCTCAAATCATTTCTTAAATAACTTCTTAAAAATTTGACTAAAAAAAAAAAAAAAAAAAAAAAAACAATGCAAAATAAATAAATAAATATTTAGGATTTGGTGGGTGTTATATAATATTATTTCTAGTAAAACAGCACAGTTTGTTCCTGATAAAGTGCTGGTTTTCCGGGTGTTGTCACACACCTGAGGTGTTCTGGTGTTGATCTTTGACATGCAGCTGATGACCACAGCTCAGTGCGATCGATGATCGATGAGCGTGTGTGCCTGTGTATGTGTGTGTGTGTGTGTGTGTGTGTGTGTGTGTGAGTGTTGTGTGAGTGTGTGCGTGCGTGTGTGAGTGTGGGTGCGTGTGTGTGTGTGTGTGTGTCTGTGTGTGTGTGTGTGTGTGTGTGTGTGTGTGTGTGTGTGTGTGTGTGTGCGTGTGCGTGTGTGTGTGTGTGTGTTCCATGCAATTGGTTAGCTTGTGAAAAAATCCCTCTAACACACACACTCACACACACACACTCACACCAAGGGCATTTTCAATATACTAATTATATTTTTACAAATAATTCATTACTGTCCATATATGGTACAAAAGTTTTGCGTTGTTAAGATTTATAATGCTTTTGAAAGAAGTCTCTTTTGCTCACCAAGGCTGAATTTTTATATATATATATATATATATATATATATATATATATATATATATATATATATATATATATATATATATGCAGTAAATACAGTAACATTTTAAAATATTACAGTTTCAAATAACTGTTTTCTATATGAATCTATGCTAAAATGTTATTTATTATTCCTGTGATCAGAGCTGTATTTTCAGCATCATTCCTCCAGTCTTCAGTGTCACATGATCTTCAGAAATCATTCTAAGATGCTGATTTACTGCTGAAGAAACATTTCTGATTATTATCAATGATGAAAACAGTTGTGCTGCTCAGTATTTCTGTGAAAACTGTGATACATTTTAAATCTCAGGATGATCTGATGAATAGGAAGTGCTATTCAGATAAATAGGTATCTTCTGTAACATTATTAATGACAGATCTTACGCTATGAAAGCATTAATTCATAACAAATGGCACAGTAATAATTATAAAAGAGGCCTGTTTGATGCTCAGTGTCAGATTTTTTATCTCTCCACTCCAACATTATTGTATATTCAGCCATCAGTGAAGATTATAAACGGCTTCTCCTTTAGTGCCTCCTTCAGCTATTATTAGACACAAACTGAAGACATGAAATATAACAGCAATAATTCATGTATTTTAATGTGCAGATTATAAAGTGCACTAATGTAAAGCTCTAGAGCAAAGAACAATATATACACAATAAATCACAGCTCAATTTCAAACATATTGTTAACCAATCAAAATAAAATAACAGTCTGGATGACTATATTTATTTTCACGTGTGTATTTAAGATAAATTATATATATATATATATATATATATATATATATATATATATATATATATATATGCATGTGTGTGTGTGTGTGTAAAAAAGCTAATAAATAAATAAATAGATAAAAATAAAGATATAAGTTGTTGTATGACTTGTATGATGTATTATTTATTTATGCTCACTTAGTCTTTTTTCTGATTCTTTTTAGAGGCCAATAATTTCAAACCTTTCAACAAAATAAATAAATAAACAAACACATGCCAGTTTTTGAGGTGATACAGTACAATAATAAAAGCTTGAGTCATTATTGAGAAGTGAAAATGTGATGCTATTTATATGTATCCGCTGCAGGTTGTGTTGATGGCACTGATTAATGTTTCTTCACACCCACAGAAATAATGATATGACTCTGGAGACTCAGACGCTTTACAGTTTTTCTGGTGTGAGTGCTAACAGTGCAAACACGTCGATCAGCAGAATATAAATACAACAAACCTGCAGATTCAGACCAACTTCTGTTTTCTTGACTGGAGTCTGCATCTGAGACATTGCTCAGGTCATATTTATGAGTTAAACTCACATGGACATCAATTACCAGTTATGTGCACGTCAGGGAGAAATCATGCCAGACGCAATAGATGCAATAGATTTATTAATGGTAAACAATTATTATTATTCATTTCCAACACAGTCATCTCAGTCTTGTGTACATTGTATTTTTCAATTGTAATGCATTATATACTGATTCAATTAACGGCACGTTAAAAAATAAATAAAAAAGCCAAAACACACACCCAATGGACATTGTTTATTCATCATGTTATACAGAATTCATTGTTTATTATAAAATAAAAATTTAACTGAAATAAATTACAGTGTATCCAATAAAATAAAATAATAATAATAATAATAATAATAATAATAAAAACTAAAATTAAAATAAAAAGAGAAAAAATACAAATAAAATACAATTCAAAATATTATATAAACTATAAACTATTAAAACAACAAATCTCCAGACATTGTAATTATGACTTCCCAACTCATAAACACAAACTTAGGAGAATAATTAGTTAGAGTAATATGCATATGATCACAAAGCTCTGATCTGATTGGCTGGAGTGGAAACTCCACAAATAATTACAAATGCATGTGGTTCTGCAAAAGTGGATCTCATTTTGTTTGTTTGAGAGACTTCTTACATTTATTTGTGGATTTGAAACTCTTTTCACCCAAAACCCATCGCCTGAAAGAAAAGCTGAATGAAAATGATTTGAACTTTATGAATCGCATTATTAATAATTTCTACCTAGTCTCTGAGGGAAAGTTTTTCTTCGAGATGTAGCTAGGGACAGTTTCATTCTCAAAGTGCAGCTGACACACACACAGAGCAAACACACACACACACACACACACACACACAGATGAAAATGTGTCCTTGAGGATTAAGGATAAAATGAAGAGCTGAATAACGATAGGAAAGATTAAAGAAGAAAAGAAGACGGGACTCGAGGTCACTCTCGGGACATTTTGAATGTATTTCCAGGCAGATTTAGCATTCAGCGCACACTCGTGCCTCTGTTTGCTGGCATTAAAATCTCATTCCCCCTGACGGAGACTCATATGAAATAATCCACGTTCATAACCTGCAGAATAACTCCTGACTGGCTCTCTGTGGATGCTAATTAAAAGCGGCATTATGAGGCAGGTGCTCTCAGCTATCATCATTTAGTCAATCTGTCATACGGGGTCAAAGGTCACACGTCATCATATCTTTATGTAACGTACAATTGTGTTTGGAATCACATTCAAACATGCTAACATTCCATTTTATTACACATAACTTAATTTTTTAACTTATTCATATTGTTTTCTTTGTATGTCAGAATTATTTGTGTTGTTATCGAATAATTTCATGTCAAAAGCACCTTCAGTAATATATTGACTGAGAAAAATGGTGACACAATCAATACTTATTTTGCACGCTGTATATAGTACGAATACTGTGTATAGTATGCAAATCTGATCTATTTAACATACAAAACAATATTTATGATGTGACGCTCAGTAATTTACATATGCAGAGTAATGAGGTCATGTGACTGCGCTGTATCATAAGGCTGTTTGACGTGTTTCTCTGTGCATTATGCATACTGATCCACATACACTGTGTGTGTGTGTGTGTGTGTGTGTGTGTGTGTGTGTGTGCGTGCGTGTGTGTGTGTGTGTGTGTGTGTGTGTGTGCGTGCGTGCGTGCGTGTGTGTGTGTGTGTGTGTATGTGTGTGTGTGTGCGTGCGTGTGTGTGTGTGTGTGTGTGTAGACTACCCCACCACCGGTATGGACCCAAAGGTTGTATCCTCAGCGTCATTAAGAAAGACAAAGGACTCATAGACATTCTATATTCTATATTTCTATAACCAACTCTGAGTAAAAACTTGAACTCTGAGTTGATTTACTCGGAGATGGGAAACTCTGCCCAATGCATTACCACTGAACGTTGTTCACACGCGTCATATTTAATCTTGTGTGACATTGCCGGGTGGAGCTACGGTAGATTCGCACTTAGTAATAGACACTCTAAATAATCTTGTTTTCCAGTTGCATTGTGATTATTTTTATTACCACACTGGCATATAATTGCACTTAAGTAAAATGCACTTAATTTAGATCCCCCCAGGAAACACAACTAAATATTTTATATCATTTTCCAATATAGAAAATCGTACTTGACATAAAAAACTAAAAATAAAAACTGATTAATCTGCATCAGCCGGCGATAACGACACACAGCTTTACAATTCCTGGCAACATGACACTAATTGAAGAGTTTTAGCTGATGTTCTTTCGTCCCTGGTTTGGCAGCAGATGAGTTTGTTTGTGTGACTGTGTCTCGTCGGCCGGCTGTGCAGGTGAAAGGCTTTCATGAGCTTCATAATGAGTCTCATTTGAATGCGGTTGGAAGCGGATCCTGAGCTCTGCGGTTTCTGATGCTTTGAAGGTGTTTCTCAAGAGATTCATGCTGAGAAACGGCCAGAATTAGACCAAAACATTCTGGAAACCTGCCCTAATGCTGTTAGTGTGTGTGTGTGTGTGTGTGTGTGTTCTCAGCATGGAGGAGTGTATTTTAGTCTTTGACTTTCCTAAATTGGCCTATATGTGCACTACCATTCAAAAAGTTTGGAGTCAGTAATATTTATTTTTATTTTTAAAGAAAGTAAAGCAGGGATGCATGAATAAAAGTATAATTTCAATTTCAAATAAATGCTGTTCTTTTGAACTTTCTATTCATCTGTGAATCCTGCAAAATAAAAGTTATCACAGTTTTTCAGAAATGTGAAGCACAAGTTAAAGGAAGAGTTAACCTGAAATAAAAATATGCTTAAAATTCACTCATCCAAGATGTAGATGAGTTTGTTTCTTCATCAGGTTTGGAGAAATGCAGCATTGCATCACTTGCTCATCAGTGAATGCTCTGTAGTGAATGGGTGCCGTCAGAATGAGAGTTCAAACAGCTGATAAAAACATCACAATAATCCACATCACTCCAGTCCATCAGTTAACAAATTACTCTCATTCTGACGGCACCCATTCACTGCAGAGCATCCATTGGTGGGAAACTGATGCAATGATACATTCCTACAAATCTGATGAAGAAACAAACTCACCTACATCTTTTATGGCCTGAGGTTTAGCACATTTTCAGCATTTTTTCATGTTTGGCTGAAATATTCCTTTAACAATTTTCTTGTACTGAATTCAGTCGTCACTCGATGTAAAATATGACTCTGTTTCAGGCCTTACACTTACTATGTGTCTAAATTTATCTGTTCTCTCTCTCTCTCTCTCTCTCTCTCTCTGTATCTCTCTCTCGGTTGTAATTAATGATTGTGGAGGTGTGGGCATTAATGAGTGAAGAGGCAATTAAGAGCAGCTCCCTTGATCGACCCTCCTCTCTCTCTCTCTCTCTCTCTCTCTCTCTCTCTCTGTGTTTGTCTCTCTGGTTTATCTTTTCTTGTTCATGCTGTCTAATAGAGCAAACAGTACGACAAAATCTACAGTTTTCCATCACACGCCGACTCTCGCTCCACCTGCAGGCCTACCTCCTTCAGTCCTTCCTCTCCTCTCCTCTCCTCTCGTCACCTCGTCTCTCCTCTCCTCGTCTCTTCCCTCCTCTAGTCTCCTCATCTCTCCTCTACTCTCCTCTCGTCTCTCCTCGTCTCTCCTCTACTCTCCTCTCGTCTCCTCTCGTCTCCTCTCGTCTCCTCGTCTCTCCTCTCCTCTCATCTCCTCTCGTCTTCTCTCCTCTCCTCTCCTCTCGTCTCTCCTCGTCTCTCCTCTACTCTCCTCTCATCTCCTCTTCTCTCCTCTCCTCTTGTCTCCTCTCGTCTCCTCGTCTCTCCTCTCCTCTCCTCTCCTCTCATCTCCTCTCGTCTCCTCTCGTCTCCTCGTCTCTCCTGTACTCTCCTCTCGTCTCTCCTCGTCTCTCCTCTACTCTCCTCTACTCTCCTCTCCTCTCGTCTCCTCGTCTCTACTCTCATCTCCTCTCGTCTCCTCGTCTCTCCTCTACTCTCCTCTCGTCTCTCATCGTCTCTCCTCTCCTCTACTCTCGTCTCGTCTCGTCTCCTTGTCTCTCCTCTCCTCGTCTCTTCCCTCCTCTCGTCTCCTCATCTCTCCTCTACTCTCCTCTCGTCTCTCCTCGTCTCCTCTCATCTCCTCGTCTCTCCTGTACTCTCCTCTCATCTCTCCTCGTCTCTCCTCTACTCTCCTCTCCTCTTGTCTCCTCTCGTCTCCTCGTTTCTACTCTCATCTCCTCTCGTCTCCTCGTCTCTCCTCTACTCTCCTCTCGTCTCTCCTCGTCTCTCCTCTACTCTCCTCTCGTCTCTCCTCGTCTCTCCTCTACTCTCCTCTCGTCTCCTCGTCTCTCCTCTACTCTCGTCTCCTCTCGTCTCCTTGTCTCTCCTCTCGTCTCCTCATCTCTCCTCTACTCTCCTCTCATCTCTCCTCGTCTCTCGTCTCCTCTCGTCTCCTCATCTCTCCTCTCCTCTCGTCTCCTCTCGTCTCCTCTCCTCTCCTCTCCCCTCGTCTCCTCGTCTCTCCTCTACTCTCCTCTCATCCCCCCTCGTCTCTCCTCTCCTCTCCTCTCATCTCCTCTCATCTCTCCTCGTCTCTCCTCTCCTCTCGTCACCTCTCGTCTCCTCGTCTCTCCTCTACTCTCCTCTCATCTCTCCTCGTCTCTCCTCTACACTTCTCTCATCTCTCCTCATCTCTCCTCTACTCTCCTCTCATCTCCTCTACTCTCCTCTCCTCTACTCTCCTCTCCTCGCGTCTCCTCGCGTCTCCTCTCCTCATCTCTTCCCTCCTCTCGTCTCCTCTCCTCTCCTCTTGTCTCCTCGTCTCTCCTCTACTCTCCTCTCATCCCCCCTCGTCTCTCCTCTCCTCTCCTCTCATCTCTCCTCGTCTCTCCTCTCCTCTCGTCTCCTCTCGTCTCAAATTCAAATTCAAATTCAAATGAGCTTTATTGGCATGACTTGCACAGTATTGCCAAAGCATTGTACATTACATGAATAAGGAATAAACAATTATATAATACATAAAACAAAAACAGATTCGTAAAATAATTAAGTATATGTATACTTTCTCCTTTTTACTTTCTCTCGTCTCCTCGTCTCTCCTCTACTCTCCTCTCATCTCTCCTCGTCTCTCCTCTACACTTCTCTCATCTCTCCTCGTCTCTCCTCTACTCTCCTCTCATCTCCTCTACTCTCCTCTCCTCTCGTCTCCTCACGTCTCCTCGCGTCTCCTCGCGTCTCCTCTCCTCATCTCTTCCCTCCTCTCGTCTCCTCGTGTCTCCTCTCCTCTCCTCGTCTCTCCTCTACTCTCCTCTCATCTCCTCTACTCTCCTCTCCTCTCGTCTCCTCACATCTCCTCGCATCTCCTCGCGTCTCCTCTCCTCATCTCTTCCCTCCTATCGTCTCCTCGTGTCTCCTCTCCTCGTCTCTCCTCGTCTCTCGTCTACTTTCCTCTCCTCTCCTCTCCTCGTGTCTCCTCGCATCTCCTCTTCTCTCCTCGTCTCTCGTCTACTTTCCTCTCCTCTCCTCTCCTCTCCTCTCCTCGTGTCTCCTCGCATCTCCTCTCCTTGTCTTTCCTTGCGTCTCCTCTTCTCTCCTCTCCTCTCCTCGTCTCTTCCCTCCTCTCGTCTCCTTGCGTCTCCTCTCCTCTTCCTATTCCTCTCCGCTCCTCTCCTCTCCTCTGCTCAGCTCTTCCCTCCTCTCCTCTCATCTCCTCTACTCTCCTCTCATCTCCTTTACTCTCCTCTCCTCTCATCTCCTCTCGTCTCCTCGTCTCTCCTCTACTCTCCTCTCGTCTCTCCTCGTCTCTCCTCTACTCTCCTCTTGTCTCCTCATCTCTCCTCTACTCTCCTCTCGTCTCCTCGTCTCTCCTCTCCTCTCATCTCCTCGTCTCTCCTCTCCTCTCGTCTCCTCGTCTCTCCTCTCCTCTCGTCTCCTCGTCTCTCCTCTACTCTCCTCTCGTCTCTCGTCATCTCTCCTCTCATCTCCTCTACTCTCCGCTCCTCTCATCTCCTCTCGTCTCCTCATCTCTCCTCTCGTCTCCTCTCCTCGTCTCTTCCCTCCTCTCGTCTCCTCTCCTCTCCTCTCCTCTTCTCTTTTCTTCATCTGGTAGGTCCTCCTGTGGTGTGTTTCTACTGCCATCTGTAGGACCCTCACACATGCAATGACAGTTTGGAGATTAAATATATCCATTTCACTTGATTTAAAAAAATCAACAAATTTTATGCAGTGGTAAAAAAACAAACAAACGAAAAAACATACAGACAACAAACTTATAAATAAAATTGAACTGTAAATTTATATTTAAATATATAATTTTGTGAGCTGATTTTGAAAATATTTTTTGAAAAAATTTTGTATATATAAAAAATGAACACTTTTAATATGTTCTTCATCTTCATCTGATTGTTCTTCTTCTTATTATTATTATTATTATAACAGCTACACACAAAACAAAAACACAATCACACATTGCTGTGTGTCGTGGATAAAACATGGAGAAAAATAATAGCCTCTGCATTGATAATAATGAAATTACTTTAAACCATATTGTTGATATAATATGATAACCTTATAACTTATATATGGACAAAAAGACAAATGCACAAGTGAACCTGATCTAAGTTGCGTACTAATTCGATGTGTAACGCTCAGACGTGATCTTGGCTCTTCTCATAACATTTATTTTATTTTTACTACAGACTAACATACTCAAAGAACTGCAATATAATGATAAATTAACATGTTTATGTTTAATCTAAAAATGAACCGATGTACAATAAGTATGAAAGTTCTTAACTGTTACAATAACTTAAAACTTCATCCCTCATAATATGTAACATTACATGATTACAGCATGAACTATGTTATAGGGACAGTTCACCCAAAAAAGACAATTCTGTCATCATGTATTCAGCTTCAAGTTGTTGCAAACTGAGATTCTTTCTTCTGTTGAAAATGAAAGAAGAATGTTGGTAACCAAACAGTTGGCGGTATCCATTGACTTCCACAGTATGGGGTGAAATATACTATGGAAGTCGGTGGCTACCATCAATTGTTTAGTTCTACACTTTATTAAAATGCTTGGAACAAGTTGATGGTGAGCAACAGATGACATAACTTGATTTGGGGGGGAAGGGGTTGTCTCATTAAAATGTCCAAATATTGTAACTTCACAGCAAGTGTAACTCAAACACAACCCAGTCATTATCGGTGTGTGCTTTTATTATTTTTAGCGCAAGCAGTTACCCTGATAAAATCATATTGAGGCTGAGTGTTTATGAACACAATCCCTTGAGTAAACACACACACACACACACACATAAACAAACACAAATGAACTGGTGTCCAAGAAAAGCATCTGAAAGCCTGTCAGTCGCCAATCAAATGCTCCATTTCTAGATTCACTCAGTGTTTGTGTGTGTGTGTGTGTGTGTGATCCCACACCTCTGTGTCTTTGTTCTTTTAACAAGAAGGATAAAAGCACTGGAGTGCTTCTAATGTACATCAGTGATGTTAAGAGCGGAGGAAGTTTTTATAAGACGGCTACATTTCGCTGCAATCTACTGCTGCACACTTTACACAGACCATAAATCTGCTCCAACTCTTCACACATCCACTGTTTAGGAGGATGACAATATAGATACGCCGTTTATCTCTGCTGCTTTAGGTGTGTATGTGTGACACGCAAACCTGACTTCTTTCATGGAACTGAAAAGAAAGCTGCCTTTTTTAAACAATGAACGTAAATGTGAACTGAAACCCAAAGAAAACGCTAATGCGGGTTAAGCATTGAATTATTATAAGTCATAAAGCCATACATGGAAATGTTTTCACCACAAAATAAAAATAATAAATTAAATGTACTTGTGATTGTCAAAATCTGACTTGTTTTCCTCACAATTCTGAGTCAGCATCTATAGCTCAGCGATAGCTTTATGATTAACACAAAGTTGTGGAAGTCAAAATATGCTGTAAATATAAGGTTCTGAGAAAAAGGCCAGAATTGCACATTTATAAGACACTTTTTACTTTATTTCTCACAATTTTGAGCTATCATCTTGCAATTCAGCCTTTTCTCCTCATAACTGAGAGATTATATCTTGGCGTTCTGACTGAATGTTAAGGACTCTAAGATGTATACAGAAGTATAAGATGTTAAATCTGAATCCTGGAATAAAAGTCAGAATTGGGAGATGTTAACTAAACGTTACTAGAATAAATTAGGATTGCAACATTAAAGTCATTTTTGAAATAAAAGTCAGGGTCGGAAGTTTCTATGACACATTTGACTTTATATTTTATTGTTAACAATTTTGAGCTAATAACTTGCAATTCAGCCTTTTTTTCCTCAGAATTGAAGGTTATATCTTGCAATTCAGGCTTTTATCACAGTCTTATTTCTCTTTTAAGGCAGGATTGTGGAATGTTAACATTGAATAACTTTGGGATATAAACTAAAAATCCAGAAGAAAATAAGTTACAGTTGCAAGATGTTAATTCACAATTGCAATAAATAAATAAATCCGAATTTTGAGATGTTAAATCTGAGAGCCAGTTAGAATTTCGGCATGTTATTTAAGAAGTCAGTGAAAAACAAAATTGAGGTATTAACGCATATTGAAACAAAAATTCAAAACGATGAAAAGTCAGTCAGAATTGTGAGATTTACTCAAAAGAGTGTGTGTTGTGAGATGTCTGTTTGTTTTGGATGTTCAGCACCGAACACATCCTATGTTTTTATCAGATGGTGTGCAGGAACTTTTTCTTCATCTTTGAAGCTTGTGGCAATGTTGTTGAATTCTGCTTCAAATGATCTGTGGTTCATATGTGCTTTGATCTCAAACTATTCCATGTTGTGAAGAGTTATCATCTGCACACACACACACACACACACACACACACACACACACACACACACAGATTAAAAAAAATTACCCTGAAATATTTCAGTGTCAGTCAAGAAAAATGTAATAAAATTAAAATTACATTAAATTACTAAAAATGCCTCATTGGCTTCTTTTAAAATAAAACAGTATCAATACATCATTTTTAAAGGCTAGGAATTGCAGTAATACACAATGTCTGCATTGTAGAAAAATATCTACAAATGTCACTAAATGATGTCACTATAAAGAGACAGAAAGAGATTGACATTTAGAAGTGAGTGGTTTCCTCCTCATCTGACGTGTTTCTCCATCTCTCAGGTTTTTGTGAGTTTCGTGCGGCAGCAGCGTGATGAAGAGCGTTTGAGAACGACGAGGATCTGAATGATGAAATACAAACATCAGCCACATGAATCAAACATCAGTCAGAAGAAACCAGGCACTCTGGCAGAGTTATTTATTTATTTGACATCCAAATCTCCATGTAGGCTACCAAGATTTAAAGCTTTAAAACATCCAAGAACAGAGAGAAAACTTTCAGGAAAAATCATTTTCATACAACATTATAATCAGTGAAATATCTAATATCAAATTTAATCTGCGTAACATTATATGTTCCATATTTTTTATGTCCATGCACATTATATTTTTGCCAAATGCAAACAGATTTGCACTGTATACTGTAACAAAAACTGAAGAACTTGCACTTATTGAAAGACCACATGCATTAATTTTTGCTTTTGAATCCCAGGACTAAAATGTCATGCACTTTAGAGCAGCGTTTCCCTTACTGTATGCACTCTTAATCCTGCCGTTTATTCAGCATTCGTATGCACTCCCATGATCCTGTGCGTCTGCTGCTCGGATGTTTGTTCTGCTTATTGCTTTATGCACAGACACACATTAAACATTTGCACACTCTGCCGAGCCTCGGCTTTCATTTCACAGATTCAACCTTTCCTGCTGAAGACACATGCTTCGGCTCATTTCTTGTTTCTTTTTCCAGTCATGATCTTTAAATAGCTGCTTTTCTATTACACCTTCTTACAAGAAGCCACACTTTTGTAGCTGGGTCATCCTTGTAATACATTAGCTTTTCCCTCTGTAGCATATGCTTGTAAATGTGTATGAAGTGAGTCTATCTAGTAAGGACTAGAAGCAGAGGCTTTAACACGGGCCTGTAATTGCACAGAGAACGGTTGTAGCCTCATAAGCTGATATCTGGACGCCAGCCGAGGCCGCCATTAGCGAGAGCAAATTCCAGCATCACTCTCAGTGTGTGAGAGCGCTCAAGTCCCGACTTGAAGAACAATTATAGAATAGCGGATGAAACCGCTTAGTCCTGTTCACAGCGCCAGCCAAACTTGGCATTTTGCGTGAAAATGCAAAACTGGTAATGGGAATAGTGTGAGATGAAAGGAAAATTCAATTAATGCTTTTGATGGTGAAAAGTTTCAGTACTTTTACGAGGAAATGCAAAAGCATTCCTTTCCCCTCCCATCTTTCAGCGTTTCTATCACCATGTACGTTCAGGTGGATTTAATGTATATCATGAATTCTTGATGAATAAAAAGAGAATTAAAAAAAAAAACTAAAACATTTCATTTGCATGCAAAAATTAGTAAGGAACTTCACATTTGTGCTTCCTGAGAAACTTTACGCTTGCTATAATAAGTTCAGCATTTCCCCAACATATGTTGCTCTGACACAAGATTTGCATTCCTCCCTGATCAACTTTGCAGTTGCACGTAAACAAGAAACCTTGTATGTGCACACTAACGTTTTGTTTCCCCACAACTTTATTTACATGCTAAAATTGTCATTCCCCACATCAATCTCCACGTTTGCTTACAAAAGCTTTGCGCTTCCCAGAGAAATGTTATGCCTGTGGGAAAACTTTTCATTGCCATAGACTCTAAGATTTAAGATGTTATGAAACATGAAAAACTCTCTAAAAATGCATTTGAATTGAAATAATGTGTGATCCTGGACTGGAAAGATCATCATTCTTGGAGTTTTTTTAATTGTTAGTATTGTGATGTTATATCAGAGGAAATTACGCAGCACTAATGCTGACCGACCCTGGAAATATTGTTGTTTTCTTTCTTACTTTCTTTCTTGCCATTACAGATTGTAAGCAGTGATTCAGCGACTGAACTCAAATACTGAACCATCCCTGCCAGGAACATGCTTGGTTGTTATGGCAACTGCTAAGTCACACTGATACTGAGACAGTAACAGCATCTTGAATGAGGCAAACTATTTTGGCAATCAAACACACACACACAGAGACTCACGTTCATTCAGCTAAACATCGCTGAATCAATTATCCTCTGCTGTAAATCAGTTTGGCTTTAACGATTTCCCAAGGACCACATCAGTACAATTAATGGATAAGAAAAATCATTTTAATTACATGATCTATTATTCATTGCGTCTTCCTATTATTAAATATGAAAGTGCATTGCACTGCAGCTCTCTCTGTCAGTTAGAAAATGGTGTGTAACTTATTCAGCTTCTGCGAGGTCAGTTAAAAGTGGTTTATAACACTGCAGTGAATCTGATGCAGTCTGAGAGACGAGAGAGTCAGGAAACACAAACTAGCATCAGACCCGGTGCACAGCAGAAAGACGCTGATTACAGCCTTCGCTCTCATTTGTTTTCTATCTCTTTATCTTCGTTAGGTTTCACTCCACATGAGCCGTGGCACACTTCACATCGGTGTTCAAGCTTTGGTTTGAGGAAGCAGCAGGTGTTTCTGAGCCGCAGGGGTCGATCTGGAGCCTGCCGGCGGTATTGAGGCTCTCAGCGTGTGTTTGGTCGACACACATTTATACAAGCTGCCACCAAACTTATGCTTGGTTCATTCCATTACCTCCGAACATCTCTGTTAAATGTCAGGTCCTTCGACTCTGCAGGGATGATACCTTCACCTGTTACTATATTGGGCTAATATGGAGATTAAAGTCTATACACTTCATTATCAGCATTTTATTTGACTTGATTGCACAGATACTATTTAAACTGAACTTAGCTGGATGATGACATCATTGAATTCAACGTTGAACTGCCTTTTTGCTTTATTGACACACTATGTTTTTTTACTTTTCTGTGAATCCTTGTAAAGAAATACACCTTATCAAAAGAGAGGACTTGTGGAAATAATTTCCTTTAAAATATATATACTGAAAAATAAAAAAACTAAGTATTTTCAGATATTTAAGTGCACTTTAATCACAAATGAATTCAAATTAATTATAGTTTATCCATATACCAAATGCAATTAGTTTAATTAGTGTGCTTTTTAGACCCACTTTACATTTTTATATGCCATTTCATAATTAATTATATTGTCTTTCAGATCTTATTAAAGTACTGATGATTGTGCTGAGCTAAAATTATTTGTCTTGTATTCAAAAATGTATAATTGAAACTTACTGTTACCATTGTTAACTTTAAATGTAATATCGAATAACACCCTACAATTAGAATTATATTCATACTTAATAAAGTAATAGTATTTATTTGTGCTTTAATGTTAGTTAACACACAAGTGTGCTTCTTTAAAACACAAGATCATTTAGACAAATTAGAATGTACTTTAAAACTTTACATTTTAAATTTTTACAAAGTAGAACAAAGAAGTCCTTTTTTGTTTGGTGTTTTTTTTTTTTTTTTTTACTTTTCAATGAACTATTTTACCATATGAAGAATAATAATTTAGCATACTGTTAAATGAGCACTTATTACAGAAATAATATTAAAGAATATACTAGAGTTGTTGTGTACATTAAGAACATGAGAGGGCCAAGCCCCGAACCCTGAGGTACCCCAGTGTTTAGCTGCTAAGACTAAAACACTCAGCCCCTGCAAAATACCTTGAGGCTTTTACTCATGAAGTAGGACTCAGACCAGGGAAGTACAGATCATGTAAGGTGTGATGGAGCTTTTCAAAGGGCAGTGTGTTGTAGTAGATTCGTTTTTGTTTTGAAAAGGCATCTGGATGTTTTAATAGCAATGCACTGCCCACTACTAAAATGCCTCGTTTAAACACGCTCCCACACATCTACGTCACTATGTGCAACTATTTGCATAATGCCGGCCAAATGTTCACACAAAGAAAGAAGGCATGGTTTCCGTGTAGAAAACAACTGGGTTGAGAGAGGCGGGGCATAGAGGACCTACAATAATTAATTCATTCATTCTACAATAATGTACAGTATTTGAAATATATATATATATATATATATATATATATATATATATATATATATATATATATATATTTTTTTTTTTTTTTTTTTACATTAAAGCATGTCAACATATTCTGTTACACCACATACGCAAATACTGATTTAAAAAAAAAAAAAAAAAAAAAAAAAAAAAAAAAAACATTATATTTAAAATCTGTCTTCATGGGCCAAGTTGCAACTTTTGTAGGAATTGCTGATCAACAGTGTCTGAAGGATAATGTGACACTGAAGACTGGAGTAATGAGCAAAAATAAAATAAAAATTACTATTTTACATTTTAATATTTTACAGTTTTACTGTTTTTACTAGAATTTGATAGGAACAAAAGAGACTTTTATAAAATCTAAACAACTTTTTGTTTTTGAACAGTCTGAATGTATGCAGAACAAATGAATTAAAGTTTTGAAAAGCATAACTCTAAGTGTGTACACAATACTTGATTTACTTTTGATTTTATTCATTTCAATTTGATGTATTTTGTTTTAGTGAGCAGAAAACTTCTTTCAAAAACATATCTTACTGAGACAGTGTTGTGTGTTCTATCAAATATTTATTAGCCATAAAGCTGTATTTTATATATTTTGTACGTACTGTTCATTCATTTATATCATCAGTTGCGAGTGACAACATTTTGTCCTCTTTGGTAAGTCACTAAATGAATAACTAATTCCAGCCATTGGCAGGTGTGTCAGAAGTTAATTTTGGTGTGTGTGTGTTTAACAGCTGTGTGAGAGTGTGTCACTGGCCTTCTATCAGAAGTGCTTTTGCGCTCCTGCTGGTGAGTGTGGCATCAGGTTCACAGGGCAGGACTGAATGTCCCACAACAATCTGTTCACTCTCTCTTTCTCTCACACACACACGAGTCCTTTTGTGCCATATGGATGCAGAGCTGCTCATGTCAGATCCTGAGATGAATGTGCATGGAAGATGAGATCGAGCACAACCTGTTGAGAGAGAATCATTCCAGTGCTTCAGAGTTGAGATGCCCTTGACCCATAAAATATGCATGGGAAGAGTCATCTGAATGGTGTACACTCAACTCACACGGAGACTGTACCCTTAATAGTTCACTGTAATTTTTTAATATATATAATATATATATATATATATATATATATATATATATATATATATATATATATATAAAAAGTTATATATAGGTGTTCCTGTAGCTGAGGTAGCTGTTTTTGCAGAATGTGATATATCCGCTCAACCAATCCTAGCGCAATCATGTTGAATAAAAGGGAATGTCATTTTGGAATTTCTGTGGTCTAATGTGATCTTGTTCATGTTATTGTTCATGATGAAATTGTATTTTATTGCTGTAATTTATAGCATTAACAAGATGACCCACTGAATTCATGTGTATATAAGATTAGTATTGACCAAGTTCAGAGGCTGTCATATGTGGATCAACTTAATATGTTGTGTATTATCATCAGTTTAGATGTAAAACATTTATTTATTTTTTTTGCATTTTGGGAAAAGATAAAAATAAAAAAAAATAATCATGGATGTGTTGGACATTTTGGGGGAAAAAATACATTTTAGAATAAATCTTAGAAAATCAAACCTGCATTAAAAATGTTTATTTTATTATAACCTATAGATCCTATGTGAAGGTTTGAAACAGAAAATAGTGGTTGTATTCTTGCCACTTTATTGGTAAAGAAAACAATTTTACTTAAATTAATCAAAATGCATTTTGGAAGCAAACTCTTCATGTGTGTGTATATGTATGTATGTATGTATGTGTGTGTATATATATATATATATATATATATATATATATATATATATATATAAACCCCAAAAATACACTGGTTCATTATTGATTGTTGATTCATCACATGATTGATTATGCTGAAAAACTGTCACAAAATGAATTGTGAAGTGATTGCATATAAATACATAACATGAAAACCAACAACATGAATTAGGATGTGATCGTATAAAATCCAGAAGAATCTAAGAAGTTCTAAATATATATATATTTTTTTTAACTAACAAATTTCACAAAACCTCATTTACTGAAGTTGGATATTCGCGAATCACTGATTCCAAACAAAAGATTCATAAAGGTGCTTCACAGCAGTTTCAAAGGCATCCAAAAGTTACTTCTATCCGAGGAATTTGCATAAAACTACTTTGTTAGAATTTGAAAAGCGATTGGCTCAGTGTGAAACTGCTTTAACAACAGGAGCTTGTGCAGGTTTCCTGCTGGTGGTGGGTCCCAAGTGAGACGCTACATCTCTCTCTCTCTCTCCCTCTCTCTCCCTCTCTCTCTCTCTCTCTCTTAAATGAATCTGGCCAAATAAACAGCACAGGGACATAATCACTGTACTATATGAAAATCTCATCTGACAACATTCCCACACAAACTAATGCTGTTTCTGATTACAGGTGTGAGGAATGAAAACATGGATTGATCAGGTTTCTGAGTAGGTAGTTGAGTTGTGTTTCTGAAGATCGTTGTGATGTGAGGTATGTGTGTGTGTGAGAGAGAGAGAGAGAGAGAGAGAGAGAGAGTAAACCAACCCTCATCCTGTATAACCAGCAGGAAAGACGCACACTTTCACATCAAACTGAGCATCTGTCAGATTCAGCTCTACTGAAGTGCAGCTAAACAAATGCACTCATTCTCAAGTGGTTACAGTGCTGCAGGTTTGATGGTTTCCTGTCTTTGTGTGATGAAACAGCACCACTTAGTGGTCAGTCTGTGAAGTGACTGATTCTTCTGCTCAGTCTTGTTATTGTTGGGTCTCTACCCATCACAACCTTTATGTGGACTGGAAAAGCAAAGTTGGTCCAACTAAATGTTTTCAGACAAAGTTTAGAATTTTAGTTCAAAAGTTTAAAAAGCCTTTAAGCTTGAAAAGCAGATAGATAGACGGTGTCAAATACGTTATAATCCAATAGCACTGATAGAGAGATATAACCACGATTAGATGATAAGAGCAGGGGCCTGTACCATGATGGTAGCTGAACAAATTCAGAGTTACAGGATTAGTTTTGAGTTGACAAAACCAAACCTCTCCAATCCGGCTTTGTTGGTACCATGATGCTGTTCATCAACTTTCTTTGTCAATTCAGGCTTTGATCCTGAGTTTGTGGAGCGCGTGCACATGAATGTGTGACATCACTGGCGAACAGCCAATCACGAGCCTTGCAACACAAAGCAAGTTTGATTTACTTCTCGAGAGAGACCCAGCGAGGTTCAAAACTAAAGGTTAAAGGTTTTGCTAAAGGTTAAGAGATTGAAGAATATGACAAATTTAAATGTCATATGAAAAATGAAGGAGGACTAATAAAATAAATGATCTTGCTCCATCAGTGTAGTCACAAGTGGAACTTGTTAACTTAGTTTATACATTTGAAAATATATAGTGATAGAGACTTGAACATGTAAGTTCAGATTTGTAATTTTTTAAAGAGTTCAATCTTTTGATACTACAGCTTATTTATATCACATGATCTGTATACATTAATATTTATTTAAAATAATGTATAATAACTGTTAAACTAAAATTGCTTGTGTGTAAGAGATAAATAATAATATGAATCACAATAATGATATAAATCAGAAAATGACTCAGTTATTATCATTAAAGCCAGACTTCTATTTATTTATTTTTTTTAAGCATAAGTGGCCTTTAATTTGGAGCAAGATAAACTGGAGTTACTTTGTGTCAGACATGTGTCACTTCTCTCACATCTGATTGGTTCACCTTCAGTAATAATGCTTTTTAATTTTTTTTTTATGCTTTTCTGTTGGATGAGATACTTTCCCTCTATGCAATATGAAATACCTCTAGTTTTGTTTTCTTCCAGCTGTGCCCCCTTTTCCGGGCTGCTCTCTTTAGGATGTAAGTGTGCTCATTATACCACGGTGTCAGGCTGATTTCCTTAATCTTCTTTATGTGTAAAGGAGCAACCGTGTCTACAACATCAAGTTGTTCTGAGTTTTTGGATGTGCTGAGGAATTGGGATACATCAGGAAGATTACACACAAAGCAGTCTTTAGTGGTACAGTAGAATTGATGGTTTCACTGTACTTATAACTAGAAGCAGAATGTACAGTTTTAGCTATATGGAGTTTGCACAAGACTAGAAAATGATGCAAGATATCATTGCTCTGCTGCTCTTCTAGGTGGTTGTCCTGCTTCGTCAATAAACAAGCTACAGGTAGTCCAAAATGCAGCAGCTAGAGTCCTTACGAGGTCAAGAAAATATGATCATATTACCCCAATTTTACAGTCTCTGCACTGGCTACCTATTAAGTTCCGTATCGGTTACAAATTATCATTACTTAGCTATAAGGCCCTAAATGGTTTGGCTCCTGCGTACCTAACTAGCCTTCTACCACGTTTCAACCCATCACGCACCCTAAGGTCACAAAACGCTGGACTTTTGGTAGTTCCTAGGATAGCAAAGTCCACTAAAGGAGGTAGAGCTTTCTCACATTTGGCTCCCAAACTCTGGAATAGCCTTCCTGATAATGTTCGGGGTTCAGACACACTCTCTCTGTTTAAATCTAGATTAAACACGCATCTCTTTCGCCAAGCATTCGAATAATGTATCTTTTAAATTGTGAGTGTAGTTGCATCTGATCAAATGTGCATTTTTATTCATTAGCTTGGGTTAAACTAATTTTACTTTGTTGGATCAGCAGCTATGCTAATGATGTCTGTATTTTGTTTCTATGTTTCGCCACGGGATTCACATCCCATGGTAACTAGGATTTACACAAGCTCCAGTCTGGATCCAGAACACCTGAGAAGAGATGATGCTGACCCTCAGAGGACCCCAGATGATGCTAACCTTGAATCAACAAACAGAACTAACAATTATTACTACATGCGTGACTGAATCATATAATAACTTAATTAATAATATTGATAGTTCATCGTCTAGCTGACTACGTCTTTTATTATTATTTGTATTTTTTCTAAAATCCTGTCAAATGTGCACAAACTACTAGCTACTACTAAATATTGTAGAAACATAATTTTCTGTAAAGTTGCTTTGTAACAATTTGTTTTGTAAAAAGCGCTATACAAATAAACTTGAATTGAATTGAATTGCTGCAGAAATTCAACACCGTTAACAATCTATGTGACAGTATTAAATCTAGAGTTTGATTTTGACAATGAGTAGGTCCTGTCACCACTTGTTTGACCCATCCCAATAGAGTTCAGAATGTCTAGAAATGCTGATCCCACTTTTCATTATCAACATGGATATTAAAAATTTAACCAGGCTTTTAAGATATACTGAAAATATTGTTATAAATTGTAGCAACACTTCCCCTCTACCTTTTGTTGGATGCAGCTTATTTTCATAATCATGTTCATAACAGTAATCTTGGGGGGTATATTCATTTAATTAAGGTTCAACAAATAAAACACAGATGCAATATGGATAAACAAATGATAAAGCTTGGATTATTGAATATCAGATCCCTTTCTACCAAAACACTAAATATGATATGATCACTGATTATAATATAGATGTGCTCTGTTTGACAGAAACATGGCTAAAACCTGATGATTATATTATTTTAAATTGTTACTCTTAAATTGGTTTGGTCATTTTTTTGTATTTTCCAGATCGGGGAACTATGAAACCGGTGTTATTCTGCGTGCACCACTTAGACATCCAGACATTGAGTGACGACAACCTGCTATGCATCTCTTCACCACAGTGTCTGCAAGTCCACACACCTCTTTGATGTTATTTTTAGTGATCTCCGACTTGCAAAGTCAAACATGAATTTATGTTTAGCATTAGAAAGCAAAGGTATAGACTTCTTAATTCATAAAAAGTTGTTCATGTGTGAAAACTTGATGTGATGAACAAAACGTGTACAAATACATTTTGATTAGTCACAAAAGCATAATTACTGCAATAATCCAAAAGCCAATGGTAAATAATAAAAAATAAAAAAATAAAAAAAACCTACTACTGTATTTTGTTGAGGTTGAGGATAATGTACAGCTCGTTCTACAGAAGTGCATCATCAGCATGACTTTAACTGTGAAAGAATGATTTTTCAAAACAAAACAAAAATTGCATGGTGTCTGAATCTGGAATAGCATAATACGGTTTCTGTCATATTAAGATGCATTCGCAGGATTTATTCTTACAAAGTCTGCAATTGTGGTACATTTCTCAAAACGAACTGAAGCCTGATAATTGCTGAAAATTTCCCAAAGTAGGTTTCGTGAGTAACTCTTCGAGCACACTGTAAGAAAGTCATGGCAACACATCTTTCCCCCCCATTACTTTATTATTATTTAACAAATGTCAGCTTATTTTAAGCTATTTTAAGTTAAATATGATTCTACTAAACATTTAGAAAAAAAAAAAGAAACGGTAAAAAGTTAAAATGACTTATACAGGCAAGTTTTACAGTTAAACTTTTAAAGGAGAAACTGAGAATAAGTTTAGATATGTAAATGAATGCCAAGGGAATAATTATAATAATAATAGATCATGGTAAAAAAAAAAAAACTGTAATAATTCTACAAAAACTGTGATTTTAAGTAGGTTGCCTTTACTGAAAAAGTCTGAGGCAGATTTGTTGGAGGCAGTAATTTCATAAAGTAATGAAAAAGGTTATCAATGTTAACCAAAAAAACAAAAAAAAAGTTAAAAATTACCTTAAACTTACCTAAAACCTTATCTCCTAACAATACACACCCAACCAAAAGCTTCATTTGGTTCAGACAAGGTGTGTAAAACGAAAAAAAGATCACACAGACATTCCAGAGAAGTAGTGAGACATCAGAGCAGTCCTGGAGCCGCACAACTCTGAGGAGCTCACGTCGTGTTTAAACACTTCACTTCTGAGACTCAGTTCAGTTGAGTCACATCCAGTTCCCAGTGGATTTAATCCCAGATCCACCCTTCAGACGAGCGGACGGCACGCTGATTAATCGCCAGAGAATAGACTGCAGGATTACTCTGGTGCCGCTTCATAACTGGGCGTGAGACACACATATTTCTCAGCCCATAAATATCTAAATATCAAGTAAAATATCTATAAAAAATAAAAAACGCCTTGTTCTTCAGATGCCATGTTATTATTAGATTAATTAATTAGATTAATTATTTTATTTTTTTATTTTTTAAGAAATGTGGCAGCAGTTCTGCTGTTTTCAGAAAGTTACGAGCTACTTTTTCATGACAGAAAGGGGTTTTAGTGAATCAGTACATTTATGTTCAGAATTCACTGATTAAAATCACTGAACAGAAAAATATTAAGGTATAAAATATTCTGCTATGTGTATTTTTTGTTCAGTAAAATTGTTTAGTTTGTTGCCCATAATCAAGACTCATTCCTACAAAAACATAATTATATATAATTAAATGATTCAGTCACACTTTATTTTGAGGTCCAGTCCTCACAATTAACTATGACTTTTGCACTAAAAAACAGACAATATGTAAATATGCATGCTAATAAGCAACTAGGTAAGGGTGAGAATTGGTCTTTATAATGAAGTGTTTCTGATACATTTTTAAAATATCACCTCTTTAGATTCAGTTCAGTCAGAAACTTGATTTTTACTTTTTTTTTTTTTTTTTTACTTTTTACATATCACATCCTATTAAAAAAAATAAGGCTAGTAATTAATTATATGGTGAACTGAGGTAAAATATGAGAAAAAAAAACAAAACAGACAAACTGTTCAGTTCAACGATGCAATTAAGTATAAATTAATGATTAATAAATAATAGTAGACAGCTTAATATCATCATTATTGTATGATCCAACAGATTTAAATCAGAATAAAAAATATAAAACTAAATCTGGTTTGTGTGTGTGTGTGTGTGTGTGTGTGTAACTGTAAATGCAAATAACCTCACATTATATAATACAAATTAAATAAAACATGACAATTGTTTAGTTTAGGGAACATATATTGTTGGATTATAAGAAAATGTTACATAACATTAAAAAAAAAAGACTGAATCAAAGTAAAATAAAATAAAAAAAATTAAATATCAATCTCAGTTTAGTAACTAATATAAAATAATTTAGACATGTATTTGACACATGGCAGCATAAACTAAAAACATCCACTGTGGATTAATGATAATAATAATAATAATACACATTTTTTATAACATCTTGGTGGCATTTCTTTTTGCTGTGCAGACATTGGAAGTAAAAAAATGGCAATATGGAGGCATAGCAGGACCATAAATAGAAACAGCTATGCCAACATCTTGCCAGATTCTCTCTCCCTCATCTGAACTCGTTGTCGTCTCCTCTAGACCTGATCAGCAACTTCACATCCACACGATTTCACAATTACCTGCTTTAAAACCTGTCTGGCTGGAACATTAAAACATAATGTGCCACTATATATATATAAGACTTAAATTGACTGAATCAACCTGAGGCTATTTTCATAGCCCTACAACCAAAGCAACATCAGAATAACTATATAATATACGAAGTAATATTCTATATTTCTCAAAATGCACCAGTTTGACTGTTTTCACCAATATCATTGGTTGTTTTAGGTTAAAAGTAAATCATTGTAACAATAGCCAATAATACAGGTAAAATTGCACCTAAAAATATTTTGAAAGGTCAGTCTACTATCATCATACCTAGACTTTATTAATCACAGTACATCAGGACAATTCTTCTGTATTAAAAGTTTTCTTAAATATGATGTTTAACTGTGAAAATGAGGTGCTAAATATACTCTAATTTACAGAGATTTAACATAAATGTGAACACTGGATAAAGACATGTTGGAGGTAAAAGTTTTTACATACAGGATTTTGTATTTATTTTTAACACTCCATAAATCAGAAAATACAATCAACAACCGGGAAGAAGAATAAAATCACCATGTGTTTAGGAATAAAAATTAATTCAAGTGAATGCTATAAAACACTGTTTAAAAAAATAATAATAATAATTATATAATTATATATATATATATATATATATATATATATATATATATATATATATATATATATATATATATATATATATATATATATATATATATATATATATATAGTTTGAGTTACGTGTACACATACATACATACATGAATAAAGCATTTAAATAATACTTTATTTTTCTTTCGGTTTTTTTTTTTTTTTTTCGTTCTTACTTTCTCCCGCTCAGTTTAAAACTAAAAACTAATTTTGAGAAAACATATGTCAAAGATAATTGATTGTAGGCTAATTTAACTCTACTGAAACATAAACATAATTAAATAAACACTTAAATGTGGATGTTTTCCTTACGGAATCAAAACTGACCCGTGCATTGAAAATAATGTATTTTTTACACTTAAAAGGGTTAATGAGAAAATCATACTAATGAAGAGCAATAAAAATCAACGTGCCTGCGGTTTTTGAGTCTGGAGCACATCTCCGTGCGCTAGATCGGTTCAGGAGTCTCTCTGCTCGCGAGGCTCCGGCTGGACTGAGTCGAGCTGCTCCTCTGAATGGGTTTTTCTGAATGAGGTGAGTCAGCAAACTCCGGCGGGCTCAGGTGTGCTCAGGTGTGTTCGGCGCGATCACGTCAGCGCGGGGCCGCGCCCGGAGCAGATTGCGTCATGCAGGTGTCCGCGCAGAAGCCTTTCAGGTTACACTGGACTGAAGATGATTTCAGATGCTTTTAAAAGCTCTGCTTCTTCTTCTTTTTCTCACACACTCGTCTGTGTGAATCACGCGCGGTCTCGGTCTGGACGGGGTCCCGCTTCTCTCGGGATGTGAGCTAGACTCTCGGAGGGGGTCTCTGACTCAAACTCGATTATATGGATGATTCATTTAATGATTCGGCAGAATTTTTTCTCCTGCTGAAGCTGACCGATGCCTTGTCAACCATTCACAGTCCACACCTTTAGTAACTGGTGCATATCACTATGTTAGCATGGATCACAAAACCAATAATAAAAGGTTTATTATTATTATTATTATTATTATTATTATTATTATTATTATTATTATTTGTGCACCAACTGAATGTTGAATAAATAATATTTCCATTGACGTATTGTTTGTTAGGATTATATTTAGCTGAGATAATCTGGAATCTGATGGTGGAAAAAAAAAAAAAAAAGAAAGGAAAAAAATATAGAGAGATATATTGGCTATTACTACAAATATACCTGTGGTACTTATGACTGCTTTTATGCTCCCGGCATTAACACCCGAATGAACACTGTTTCTCATTTAAAAGTCTTACAACATCGGATATCCTTATTTTGAAACGTGGACTGTGCAAGAATTCCGATTAAGTAACTGTTATAAATAACTAGAAGAACATAACAGCAACCATTTGTGCTATAAACCAGTGTGTTTATGATTAGGATAATGGATAACAGTTTCCAGATGCAGTATCAAGCAGCATGATGTTTTCGTTGGTAAAATGACTCAAAGCAAGCGACACCGGAAGTCTCGTACATTCAAATTACAAAAATGGCGCGCACCTCTCATGTTAAAAATAACGTGGAACGAATCTGAACTGAAATATTTGCACTTAAAGGTAAAGTGTGACGTTTTGGATACAGTTATTTCCTATGTCTCAGTTTGTTTTGCAGATTGACTTTAACTAACATTGACTAGCTTACTATAATCTATATAAGAGTGTTTACTGATAGTTCATGAAATGCAACTGTTCATTGTCAAACAATGTAATTGCCAAACACCTTGCCATAAGGTTCCATTTGTCAACATGCCATGCCTAAAATATTATATATTATTATATAAAAGTAGCCTAATGCATTTCTTATTTATTTATTTATTTATTTATTTATGTCTGTATTAAGGTATTTATTTATTTATGTATGTATTTATTTATGTATGTATTTATGTATTTGTTTATTTATTGTGAGATTGGCTAATGCACTAAGCTATTAAATTCAGAAGTTTAATAAAATGATATGGTAGCACCCTACGATAAGATGGAACATTTAAGATTATTTATCTTATTTATGTTAGTTAGCATGAATTTTAACACTTACGAATACATTATTAAATCAAAGATGTATCTGTTAATATATGGACCTTAACTAACAACGAACAGTTGTAATTTTATTTAACTAATGGTAACAGAATTAAAGAAATGTATTGATAATTGTTAATCAATGCTATAGTTAATGCATTAGCTAATATTAACAGATAGGAGCTTAGTAAAATGTTGCCAGTATGGGTATCAACCAAAAAATCTTGAAAGTTTTCCGGAAATGTACCAGAAATGTTCCGCCCCTTTGAAACCCTAGTAACCAGTGATATAAACAGATACATGTTAATGAACTAATGCTGTTACCTAACCAGATGTCTGACCTGCATCCTTGTCTAACATCTCTCTAATGCCTCAAAGATCCTGAAAATCACTGATTATAATAATAATAATAATACTCCTCAGACTGTTGGCCTACTTTCTCGCTGAGGTGAGTCACCTCCTGTGCCGAACCCATTTGCTGAATCCCACCTGGATCCTCCCACATTTCAAGCATGAAAGACGTCCATCCGTGTGCAAAACGGCAAACCCAAAAAAAAAAAAAAACGCCCAGCAGCAGCAGCACGGCCCTCCACTTTCCATTACAGCAGAAAAAACACACTGTGTCAGTCTATACGCCTTATTTTCTCACGCAGTAAGTGTGTGTGTGTGTTTTATTGGCATAGTTACAAACACATATTTCCCCATAAAGGCACTCTCTAAAAATCTACTTGAGAGAGAGAGTAGCAAAATCTAATTAAAGATTTTGTTGAGTTTCATATTGGATACATAAGGCTTTTCTGGCCCATTATATATATATATATATATATATATATATATATATATATATATATATATATACATACATACAGTAGAGAGAATAAGGAGGAAAACAGAGCTCAGTTTTATTCAGACTAAAACTGAGTGGTGCATTAATTATATATGGTGAAATTCTGATACTTGCAATATAAATCAATGAGATCTTTAGCAGTGTAGCAGATACTACAAACTACCATTCGTCACTCTATATATCCAACACTATGTCTTGGTAAGATGAGATTTAAATGATCTGAACATGATCCAATGCACTGATGACTGAGGGATGGACACAGTTCCTCAACAGTCTCTTGATCAGATTTGAGCCTGACTCATTTTTCTAAGAAATGATGCCTGGATAATCAAATAAAGCCAAGCTGCTTCAGTCCATTAAATGCTCATCTGGAAATATGAATAAACTTATTCTGACGTTTACTTGATAAAGATCAGTCAAGATTTCAGCAGAAAGACATGTGGAGTAAAAGCCGAAGATGTTTGTACAAGAGCTTTTACTTGATAAAAAGTGTGAACATGTATTGTGTGCAACAGGTCTAACAGCAAAGTTTAGCTCTTGTGATGCAGCAGCACTTCAGGCCCAGTCTGCTAATGCAAGGGCTTTATTTGTGAGCTCAGCAGAATGAAAGTCTGAATCACACACACTTCACGGTACTTTGAGCTCCACGTGTGAATCACCTTCAGTGACCCAGACGGGCTGATCTCCAGTCCACTCCGCAGGCCGAGGCTTGACTCACCGAAAACAACCCAAACTGCCGAGTCTGGCCGTGTGTCATGTAAGGGAAGCTCATGTGGGCATCATAAAGCTGCTGGCGCGGAGCTGGAGCGAGTCGGTCACACCGCTGCATTCGCTCATCCACACATGTTTGTGATCAGACACTCGTGACGCACGTTTGCTCACTGCATGAATCAGCTCTCGAGCGGCGGACACACGGACGGACGCTGTGATGTCTTACTTTTATGTGTTTCACTATGTGTTCTTATCATTGCTGGCAAAAGTTCACGCTATCCGTGTAGCTCAAAAATCAAAGGTCAAACAGATATGACCCAGTTCACACTACACAGCACACAGTGGGGCATGTCGTCACACTGTATGGGATAAACTGTCTCTCCAAGGGAACTTGAGAAATATAGCTTCATTTATGAAAGCAATCTAAAACATCTTCCACAACATATATTTAAAAGAAATTGTAGTGACTACATTACATAACATAACACAACATAAACGTGACAACTTGCCCCATCAGAGAAAAGTTAAAATCAACTTCAACCTTTCTTTCTTTATATATATATATACACATTTAAAACAGTCAATCATTTAAACAACAACAAAACATTTGGGATTTTTTTTTCCCCTGTATATAGTTTATTAAAGTGTATTACAGCCTATACACGTTTTATAGCCCAATTAAAAATGTATTAACATTATCGCAAATCAAATGTCAAATAAATATAATAACCAGTTTTAAAATGTAGCCTATACTGAAGTAGACACGCGCACGCAAACATTTATTAAACACGAGATTATACTGATTCACGTCCTATCATTTAGCGTCTATTAAAATGATCGCAAAAATTAATGACCGCATGTAAAATACATACTTCTTCCCTATTTCCGATGTTTATATATATATATATATATATATATATATATATATATATATATATATATATATATATATATATATATATATATATATATATATAATATTAGCTCATATATCATAAACTCATAATTTCATCTGAAGGTGAAGTATCCTCTGGGTTATTAAGCTCACCTCGTCTGGATCCGCTGCGGCGTCCGTGAATCCAGATCTGCGCTGAAATGTGGTTGTAGACACCTGTAGTTCACCTGATTCTGATCGCAGCCCATTCACAGAGCCTTATAAACACCTTCAGAGGGATTCCCTGGAATCTGGCAGAGACTTTCCCCAGTACTGTCGGAATTCCCCATCGGGATACGGGCGAAACGGGGAGGACAACAACCGAAGTTCAAGACTATTATGTCGGGTTCTTTGTTATTTTGAGGGAAATGTACCTTTAATTCTCAGGAAACGACTCCTGAAACTACAACTGAAAACTGTCAAGATTCAGCAGTGAATGAATGAATGAACACGAAAGTGAAAGTCATTATTACTCGAGCACGAGCACACACTCAACACTAGATGGCGGCAGAATAACAACACATGAGCAGTGTTTGCTTCAATGATATCTAACCTAAAATAGTTTGAAAAGTTATTTGTAATTGTATGGTAGTTTATTGCTTCATTTATGCAGTTTATATTTACTGATTTACTGAATTAAAAATGTACTGAATAAAATACTAAGTAACTTCCCCCTATATATGGAATAATATAGGCTGCAAATAGGCTACATTTGAATACAGACTATTAATATTTTTTCTTTAGACTTTTATAAAACTCAACTATGAGCTCACCATTCAGCACTCTGGCCGTTATAACAAAAATATATAGACGTAGACTATTGTTGATTATTAGTAATTTGTCATTGTAAAGACAAGAGATTGTGCCATAAAAATCCCCCTGTACTTTCCCACAAATCAAATACTTCTGTTAAAATCATCCTTTTAGGAAAATAAACCTTTTTTTTTCTTTCTTATTATGATTTTCTTCAAAGGGGTCATATGATGCGGGTTAAACTTTTCCTTTCTCTTTGGAGTGTTACAAGCTCTTGGTCAGGGGCGTAGCAGCCATTTTAAAAGTGGGGGGGACAGCTGATGTTCATAATAAATTCTAAATAGAATACCAATTGGCATTTTACTTTTTCAAATTTGGGAACATGACATGATAGCTTACAGGAACCTATTTTTGTTAAATCATACCCAAAATGTAAAAATACTGCAGAACTTTGAGACCAATGGGAGACCATCTATAATTTATTTTTTATTTTTTATGAAATAAAGATATTTTATGACATTTACAATATTTCAGTTGCACTACATTTGAACAATAACTTTTCTTTTTAACAGTTGGACAAAAACAGGTGTTAAATGAGTATACAGATTACATCTACAGTAATTTTATACAACATACATTTTATGAAAATTATGAGACAGATAATCTGTGAAAAAATCAAGCTCCTCTGGCTCCTCCCAGTGTCCTATTGCCATTTGCAGAAACTCCATCGCTCCCGGTAAAAAATAACCAATCAGAGCTGCGGTCCGTAACTTTGTTTGTGTTCAAAATGTAGAAAAATATATATAATAGGCGAGTACACCATGAATCCATTTTCCAAACCGTGTTTTTAGCTTGTCCTGAATCACTAGGGTACACCTATAATAAGTGTTTATATTCAGACTATTTTAGATTGCTTCGGGGGTACCGCGGTGGAGTAACCCAGTACCTTTGTGATTCTTCATAGACATAAACAGAGAGAAGTAGTTCCGGCTACGATGTTCTTCCGCAAGACGCAAGCAGTTCTGTTTATTAACCGCTAGAGGGTCAAAAGTTCCCTACCGCAGCTTTAAGATAGTCAATCTGCTTTTTTTTATACAAATCTCACCTGTTACACATTCTGGAGAGGTTGAGCAACTGCCCCCTCTCTCTGCCAGTGACGTCACAGCCTGCCTTTCCTACAGACCAGTTAGCACATAAAGTAACAGTTATGAATTAAAAGAACAAAATTTGATAAAGTATTTTAAGATATTCGTTGCAAAACAAATATGATTGTGAAATTATAATTTTACTCCGCGAGCAGCACGTAGACAAACAAAAGACAGCAGAAACCAATAATATTGCTACGTCTTATTTAGCAGACGCTTTTATCCAAAGCGACAATTAGGAGAGCATTTAACACACTGAATCCGGCGCGACGTGACGAGGTCCATATGGGTTCAATAGGTTAAATCATAACATGAAAACTTTATCGCGCGATTCGTGTCATCGCGACATACTGTAACATACTTACAGTGTGTGTTTGAAAAAAGGATGTTATCGTCCTTTGCTTTTTTTCTGGGGTGCATTTTATCCCAGACGGCCTAATAGCAAAGTGAACAAACGAACGAACGAAAATTCAGAAGAGCAACAAGAGATTTGAAGCTCATAGCAGACGCGCCCAGGAGATGATTCGCTCTGTGATTGACTGAATGTTACTTCACTCAAATCTAAGTAACAAATCAGAGAACGCTACAGGAAATATTCACGCTGGATCCTAAAAAAAAAAAAAAAAAAAAAAACAATAAGCAGGGGTCAGAATCACCTGTTTCTAAAAGTGCGGGGGACGTGTCCCCCCCGTCCCCCCCGGTTGCTACGCCCCTGCTCTTGGTGCATGAAGAAGATGTGTAAAGTAGCAAAGACTAAAGTCTCAAATCCAAAGAGACACTCATGGCCGCGGTGTGTGAAACTGTTTCATTGAGAAAGCGAAACTACTTTGTTTGGCCTTCCAAAAGAGGACATGACTAGAAATCATGTTTATAGTGGGTTTTATGTTTATGTCTCGTCGCTCCGGATGGTCAGGGCATCACACTATGTTAAGGAGCGTAACATTTCCATCACATGCTTGAGGTATTCGTCCAGTCACAACGAGCTGTGGCTAAATTAAATATTGACTGACCGACAGAAAAAGAGCTTAATGAGCTACCAAAAAGCAAGCTTGATGAATGTTTCCTGCGCTAGAGGTCTCCATCTTCAGCGAGTGGATCTCTCAGTTTCCACACAGAAACATAGCGGTCCTGAGAAACTCACGACCTCCAAAGCGGTCTCTAGAGCAGCTAGATCAGCCATCTCCTGCTGGTCCTCTGCTTCAGGGCACAGAACTAACATCCCTAAACACACCAGAGGCCAGTCTCGAGAGACTGGTTCCTAAGTATATTATCTGGAAGTGTGGAAGCTTCTGCAAAATGGGTCCCAATAGGTCCTGCACACTGTACAAAGAGGGTACAAGATTCGGTTTGGGTCACGTCCGCCTCGATTCAACAGGTTATTTCCCACTGTGTTGCGCCCCGAGAAGTCTCTGGTAATGAAACAAGAAGCAGACACTCTCTTGAGGAAGGAGGCCATTGTGGTGTATTTTGTCGGTTCTCCCAAGGATCAAACTCAGTCAGGGATTTTTCTCTCAGAAGAAAAGACTTTATTTTTTGCAAAACAAAGTCGAGAGCTCGTTGCAAGGAGTTCTCTCGAATGGTATTTCGTTTCTCCTTATATACACTATATGGGGCGGTTCCACATGGTAAAACTTTTCCTTTAGATTACACTTTACCTAAGTCCCTAGGGAGGGGAGGTCCTTAATGTATGTCTAACCATATGTTATTCATTAGCCCTGTACATTCCTGCACGTAAGCATATTCCTTTCTATCCATTTCCTATAGGATTATAATGGAAAAACAACTAGCAACAAAAATGGCTAGATTCACATTGATTATTCTGGATTGATTAAAATCTTACTAATAAAAATCTTCCACACCATCAAGGTGGTCCCTTCTTTCGACAGAGAGTCCGAGTTCTACAGCCGTTACTTCATTGTTCTAAAGAAGGATTGGTGGTCCAATTCTAGTATATCTTCGATTGTTGAACCACTCAGTCATGAGACTCAAGTTTAAAATTCTTACAGTAAAGCCAGTCGTCTCTCAAATCATGTCTGAGGATTGGTTTGTGACTATAAATCTGAAAGATGCTTATTTCCATATATCCATCCTTCCTCATCACAGGAAGTTCCTGAGGTTTGCTTTCGGGGGCTAAGTTATACCTTTTGGCCTGCTGTACATGACACCCTTGCAATGGTGGCTCAGGACCAAACGGTTTTCCCCGAGGGGCAACCTGTTTTGCAATGATCAAGGTCACGCAACATTGCTTACATGCCTTTGACATATGCAAGAAACCATGTTTCCTTTCACAAGGCCCGTGTAATAATACTAACTACGGACAGCAGGTGGACTTGATTGCGTCTCGAGAGACCTCACAATGTCCCCTCTGGTTCTCCCTGACTCATGCAGCTCCACTGGGCAGGATCTCCTCTCACAGGTGAGGAGGACTATCTTTCACCCCCACGTTTCCTCCGGGGTACGAGGGAAGTGGTTTCTTTGAGATTTCTTACAGTCGAGACTGTATTTCTACTTGCCATCTCTTCCCATACTCCCTACATCCCTGCGAGGGCTTCCTTCTCAAACCAGAAGCTGACATAGTCTCCACCGCAAGTGCTTTTATATTTCCTGGTCCCTAGGTCATCCCTGCCAATGACATCACCCCAGGATTCCCTCAGAAGGATTACACACTGTTTCAGAGCATGAGAACACAAGGGTGTGTAACCTAGTGATGGTCTGTTTCAACAATACTGTAATGCAGTGCAGGTACAATACTTAAAACCAGCACAAATTAGTTTACCTCATTTGTGACTCTACTGCAGCTGTGAATGGATCATTTCACACACTTCTGGTTTCAATTCATGTGACTTTTGACCGATTTTATATATATATATATATATATATATATATATATATATATATATATATATATATATATATATATATATATATATATATATATATATTTACACACCAACTGATATATTTCAAATGTTTATTTTTTTAATTTTGATGATTATAATCCCAAATTCAATATCTCAGAAAATTTGAATATTGTGAAAAGATTCAATATTGAAGACACCTGGTGCCAAACTCTAATCAGCTAATTAACACAAAACACCTGCGAAGGCCTTTAAATGATCTCTCAGTCTAGTTCTGTAGGCTACATAATCATGGGGAAAACTGCTGACTTGACAGTTGTCCAAAAGACGACCATTGACACCTTACACAAGTAGGACAAGACACAAACAGTCATTGTAAAACAGGCTGGCTGTACACAGTGGCTCAGTTTGGGGCGGCAGTGGCTCAGTGGTTCATGTAGGTTGTCTACAAACCAGATGGTTGGTGGTTCAGTCCCCGGCTCCACCTGACCAAGTGTCGAGGTGTCCTTGAGCAAGACACCTAACCCCAGCTGCTCCCGACGAGCTGGATAGCTCCTTGCATGGCTGACACCACCTCCGTCGGTGTATGAATGAGTTGTGAGAATGGATGAATGTGAGGAAATTTGTAAAGCGCTTTGGATGGCCATGGGTCTGTTGAAAGCGCTATATAAATACAGTCCATTTACAGACCTCTGTGTCCAAGCACATCAATAGAAAAAAAGTGTACAAGCAATAGGGATAACCGCACCCTGGATAGGACCTATTCAAAAATGTGGGGGATATTCACAAAGAGTGGACTGCAGCTGGAGTCAGTGCTTCAAGAACCACTTCACACAGACGTATGCAGAACATGGGTTTCAGCTGTCGCATTCCTTGTCAAGCCACTCTTGAACAACAGACAGCGTCAGAAGCGTCTCGTCTGGGCTAAAGACAAAAAGGACTGGACTGCTACTGAGTGGTCCAAATTTATGTTCTCTGATGAAAGTCAATTGTGCATTTCCTTTGAAAGGGAATCAGGTTCCCAGAGTCTGGAGGAAGAGAGGAGAGGCACACAATCCATGTTGCTTGAGGTCCAGTGTAAAGTTTCCACAGTCAGTGATGGTTTGGGGTGCCATGTCATCTGCTGGTGTTGGTCCACTGTGTTTTCTGAGGTCCAAGGTCAACACAGCTGTGTACCAGGAAGTTTTAGAGCACTTCATGCTTCCTGCGGCTGTCCAACTTTATGGAGATTCAGATTTCATTTTCCAACAGGACTTGGCACCTCATACATTGCCAAAGCTTCCAGTACCTGGTTTAAGGACCATGGTATCCTTGTATCCATGGTAAGGCCACTATCAGAGTAACCTGGTCTCTCATAACACCTGAGCAGTGCCACAGACTGATCGACTCCATGCCACGAAACAAAAGGAGCCACAGCTAAGTATTGAGTGCTGTACATGCTCATACTTTCATGTTCATACTTGTCAGTTGTCATTACTTGTCATTTTCTGAGATACTGAATTTGGGATTTTCCTTAGTTGTCAGTTATATATTATAAATAAAAATGTTAAATATATGTGTCTGTGTGTAATGAATGAATATAACCTACAAGTTTCACATTTTGAATGGAATTAGTGCAATAAATAAACGTTTTGATGATATTGTAATTATATGAACAGCACCTGTGTATATATGGGTGGGGCGTGCGTGGGGCTAAGTGACATCACTACATTAAATCCCACAGTTTTGAAAAGACAGGAAGGCAACACTGCAACTTTTGTACTCAAAGACGGGAAGCTTTAATTTAAGTGCATTTTCATGCTTTGGTTTTTACTTCAAAACACCGTCACACCCAGATTCTCACATAAAGAGTGTAAAACGACACGCTTGCAGCATCTTCTCCTGAGCGTGACTTACTATCCTTCATCTCTTCTAGCTGTCACATGAATGAATGAAGACCCAGGGGAGTGTCAGTGTGGCGACACAGCTGAAAAACATTAAATAGTCCTCCACTTTTCACTAAGATTTTAGTCATTTAACCAAAAGAAAGTAAACAATGGCTTTTTACGTAATTTTAGTCATTTAACCAAAATAAAGTAAACAATGGCTTTTTACGTATAGCTAGCGTGTATATTTCTTGTTAATATAAGTTTTAAACGTAAATAATCATTTTAGGCTACTCTTATTTAGCTCACGCATTATACAAATCATCATCATCATCATAATTTTTTTAGCAAATTTTAATATGTAAATCGTGAGTAGAATTCTACTTTTATTTAGCCAAGGTATTCTACGAAATATTTAATAATAATAATAATAATAATAATAATAATAATAATAATAATAATAATAATAATAATAATAATAATAAACTGTATATTTTAGCACATTTTGATGTAGGAAGATTCATCAGCCAGTCTTATTTAACTTATGCAAGATACCAAATATATTTATTAATAATAATAATAATAATAATAATAATAATAATAATAATAATAATAATAGCATACAATGATGATGATGATAATGATGATAACAACAATCTCTGTATATTTCAGCTCGTTCTAATGTGGAAAATGTTTCATTATTTGTTTTATAGCGCAGCATATCCAAGGATCTTATTGTCATATTTGCCTCGATATGCACGCTTTTATGGAGGCGAGGAATCCGCTGCTTTGACTCTGCGGGAGTTTCGGTCTATGAATGATTAACTGCATTCCTGCGAACATGACGCGCGTCAACCTACACCAGCGCGCGCGCTCGCTCTCTCTCTGTCGGCGCGATGAAGGTGCGCATGCAGCATCAAGGGGGGCGGATTCCGTTGTCATTGACAACCAGGCAGAGATCAGAGCCTGGGGATCGGGATTACATCAGAGGCGCGCGCTGGGCTGGGTCGTGCACTGCGCCAGGTGTGACCAGGCTGTTCTCGTGGGAACTCCCTTCCAGTGGCTCTTCCTGCGGTGCGCCTCCACGCATCCATCGCCCCGGGATATAATGGAGGAATCCCACACATGACACTCGCATTGTAGACGGACTTCATCCGCCTCGAGTCCCGGCGAAACTCGTCCAAGGATCCGGCGCTCAGAGGGAGCAGAGCTCGTACAGAAATGCCTGTGTTTTCTCCAGTTCTGACTCGTCGAGAGTTTCTTCTTCTGCTCCTCATATGTCTTGTTTTATTGCCCCTTTTGCAGTGTGCTGGATCGGTGAGTGTCCCGTATGAAGTTTGATGAGTGCATATAACTTGGTGTACATCTTGGCATACTCTCTCTCTCTCTCTCTCTCTCTCTCTTTCTCTCTCTCTCTCTCTCTCTCTCTCTCTCTCTCTCTCTCTCTCATTAAAGCGCAAGCAGGCACCTGGTATTGATATATATGTTTCCGGACAGTCCAACACTGTAACCCAGAAAGGTATGAACTGTTCTCCAATTGATTGCAGAGAGTTTTTGTTTCTAATAACTCTTGGTTTACTGGATGTGTGTGTGTGTGTGTGTGTGTGTGTGTGTGTGTGTGTGTGTGTGTGTTAGTTCTCACAACAGATGGCAAAGAGTGCAAGTTTCCTTTTCGCTTTGGCGGAGTGATTTATCACCAGTGTATCTCTATGAACTCTCACAAGGCCTGGTAAGTGTTAACACACACCTGCAGAACACACACACACATCCCCAATTGTTATTTTTCAGTAATCACAGAGAAATAACCCCTAAACCATCAAACCCAGTCTCAGGTCACAAAGCCCAAAAACCACAGCTGCAGCATATCACACCCAGACTCACGAAGAATCTGCATGTGTAGAATGTGTTTGTGTATTTAAATCGTTGGGCTAATTTGATGTTTTCACGTTCTGATCATTGCATACTGCTCTCAGACCCATGTTTAACTGTTCAACTAACCAATAAATCAGCAGAGAAAAGTCTGTCCATTTATAACAAGCTCAGATCCGCAGACATTCTGGGCATCTGGTTTGGGATGAGTTCGAATCTGGGTTTTGGGTAGCAAAAAGATCTGGTTTAAGGCAGTTAACCCACTGTACGTCCTTAAGCAGTTAATTTTAATTCAGATCGGAGGGGTTAATATAGTTAACTAAAACTAAAACCAGATATAATATATAAACATATTACATTTAGCTAGTTCCAAAGGCAATATTTATTATTTCTATTTAGTTTAAACTTATAACTTTTTAGCTTTTTAAATTTTAACTTACAACAACACATACTAAATCAAAACAAGATTGAATCAGATATATTAAATATACATTACATTATATTTATTACATTACAATTAATGAAAATAAATTCCTAACTTTATTTCACCTTGTTGCCTAAATTAAAATATTATTATTATTATTAATATAATAATAATAATAATAATAATAATAATAATAATAATAATAATAATAATAATACGCTTTAAAAAAAGGTTAAAATACTTAAACAATTTTATAAAATAAAAATTAAGTCATACTAGTAAAAATGTAATAGCAAAAATAATTTTGTTTGGGAATCTTTAAAATTAATTTACCTAATTTACCAAATGTCTTTTAAATTGCTGGGCTTAAAACCGTTTGTGAATTCTTTACTAATCCAATCCCACATCCCTGAAACATCAAGCCAGAGTCGGACCCAGCCCTGCTTCTGATGTAAGCCTAACAGAGAGCTTGAGTAACCTTTAGCCAGCCCAGACTTAACTCCTGACTCGTCATCATCTGTGCAGCTCTTCAGGATCCTCTGCCATACGTCAGCGAGTGGAGCAGATGACTTCACATATACCCATTTCATAAACACTTCTAAACACTGAGAGTGAGTGAGTGTGTTATCAGGGAGAGAGATCAGGGCCGTGACGAGAGATGAAAGAGTGTGTTATTAATGTCACAGCACTGCCGCTCAACAAGTGTGTGCACATCTCCGTATGGAGCAACTCTTCACTGAGCGTTCACTCCAGAAATCAAGAGCACGGTTTGCTTGTGCTTCAAACACGGCGGTCCTCAGTTTGATTCGCTTTCCAAAAACCTGTCAATTTGTTTTCTTAATCTCCCAAACCCTTATGATACAATCTCTTTCTGTGGAATGCAAAAGAACAATTTTGAAGAATAATCTCACAGCTCGCTTTCATTTATCACCTGTCAAGTTCCCAAATATAGTCTGTACCATTCATGTGCAAAGCATGCAATGCTTTTTGTGAAGAACAGACTGAATTATATAAATCATCTTCCACTGAAAACCATTGTAACTGATTAGTATGATTCTTGAACAGAATCAACTGATTCATCTGATTCAAATAGTGATTCATTTGCAGCTAAAATATAGTTCACTCTGCTTGATCACACAAAGGTTTACATTTACATTTAGACATAAAGCAGGCGCTTTTATCCAAAGTGACTCACAAATGAAGACAATGGATGCTTCTGAAAGACAAACGAGAAGATCTTCAGAATATAGCAGACTTACTGTATGTTGTTTGGAGTATTATATTGTGCTTTCTATTTGTTTTTGACTTTGACTGTGATTCTGTTGTGTAACAAAGTACGCTTTAACATAGGGTTAGTGTTAACCCTAACCCTAACCTAGGGCTGTGCAATAATCAGGGTTGCCAGGTTTTCACAACAAATCCTGCCCAATTGCTTCTCAAAACTAGTCCAAAACTAGCTCAATCGCGTTTCCAGGATGTTGCCCAATAAAACAATAGCTTCCCAGGGTTAAAATATAAGTTTTTTGGCAGGGTTTCCTTGGTAAAATTTGCATTTTGGGGGCTAAATATGACGTTATTGGTATTGTCGCTTCGACCCGCGGACATGAAAAACAACCACAGACAACCAAGAACCAAGAAGTTTTGAGAAGCAACTGGGCAGGATTTGTTGTAAAAACCTGGCAACCCTGATCTGAACGCACATGCTTGAGATATACTTCTAATTACAGGAGCGTCTTTACTGATGAGATGCGCATGAAAATCGCATTCGATTTTTTGCACAGCCCTACCCTAACCCTAACTTAGAATGTACTTTAAGGGTTAGTTCACCCAAAAATGTATTACTCACCCTCATGTCATTCCAAACCTTTTAGACCTCTGTTCATCTTCAGAACACAATTTAAGATATTTTTGATGAAATCCGAGAGCTCTCTGACGCTCCATAGACAGCAAGAATCCTAACACAATCAAGGCTCAGAAACACAATACGGAGATCGCTAAAATAAATCATGTGACATCAGTAGTTTAACCGTAATGTTATAAAGCTCCGAGAATGATTTCTGTGCACAAATAAAGCAAAAATAATGACTATTCAACAATTTGTCTCACATATATAAACAACACATGCAACGTACAGGATATACGTGGATATAAGTTGTTTGCATTCGGTTTGAAGCGTAAATAGCATACATTGCATTGCATACATTGTTTATGTGATATTCTTCAAATAGATTTGGAACGACATGAGGGTGAGTAGACAGCATTTTTATTTTTGTGTGAACTTTCCCTTTAAGTGCAAACTGAATGTAATGTTTTCAGACTCTTATCGTTCTGTGCACAGACTCCTGTGGACTTCGCCCCGATCCGATCGGGAGCTGTATGTGCACATGTGCGCTCATCTGTTTTCAGTGAAGCTAATCGTGTCGTTTCATGTCATCTTCCCACTCAAACTATGACAGGTCCTTTATTGCACAAAGACGGTCATTGTGAAACTGTAAAATGATGAAACTATGGTGTCATGTGCTCTTTTAAACCGTTTTCATAGGTTTCACATTATATTGTCGGCTCAGAAAAATATGTAAATGTGACTAGAAACACCAGAGACCGGAAATGTAAAGTGCTGTTCAAGTCAGACAATACTTTTTCAGAAAAAGGTGGATTAGATTTTATTACATCCACCCCAACCCTAAACCCTGAAATCCTTGAACTGAGGCACATTGTTTGAATTTCTTTAAACATGACAAAATTTGAAAGCTGACAGTCTTGATACAGTACTTTGTTCATGTAGCATTAGAGCTGCATTGTGTATCTGAGTTAGCAATAGTAACTAAGGGTGCTCAATTCCCATTCATGAAGATGTTTAATAGTTTTAAAAGCATTAAGCTGAACTAGAGTGTTTTTATTAATCCGCTTAAGTAGGACTTAAGTACATCTTTATACGTTATTGCACTATTACTTCTATAGTTTAACTAAACATACTTTAGTGTAATTTTTATTAAACTTATAGGCTACAGCATGTCATGTACTTGAAAAATAATAATTTTAATTTGCAGTTTAGTACTTTTAAAATATATTAACTTTAAATGCAGTATTTCGTAAAAAAGAGTTAATCTTTACATGCTTTAGTATGTTAGTCAACACATCAGAATACGTCTACTACTTTAAAATACAACAGAATATTATTGAAATAATGATTTAACATTTACTTTAAAGAAACTTTTAATTTGACAAAGTATACGTAATTGCGTTTAGAAACGGTCTTGAAAGTATCTTGAAAGTCACTTAAGTAGCCTTTTTCATAAATATTATATCATCTGCAAGTACAGTAAAGAAAAAAAAAAGCATTTGTAAGATTTGAAGTACACTTCATTGCATTCTTACAAAAGCTCACAATTACAATACAACACTTGTTTTTCATAAGCGTGTAAAGAGTTTTGTGTTTCATTCAATTCGTGGCAAGTGAACTAGTATTTATTGTTGTCATATCTGCTTTTACCTTTCATAGTTTTGTTTGTTTGTTTGTGTTTGTTAAGAACAAGTGAATTTCGTGCAGTCAGTTCACTGTAGTTTGTGACCCTTGTTTTAGTCTGTCTGGAGAGTGTCAGAGGCTCATGGTGTTTTGGGTTGGTCTTGTGTTGTAGGTGCTCTCTCACACATAACTTTGACCGTGACCAGAAGTGGGGATTCTGCAGTTCACAAGCACAACTCTTTAACGGTAAGAAGTCGTCCTTTCATCATATTAAACCTATTAAGTTAGCATGTGTTCTTCTTTGCATTTGCTTTCTCTCTCTCTCTCTCTCTCTTTTTTTTTTTTTTTACCTTTCAGAGAAACCAAACATTCATCATTTCCAATTAGATAAAAAATGTGTAGAATCAGTAAATTCTCTTTTTGAAACAAACATGACATTTTATAGTTTTACTAAATGAACTCAAAGTTATTCATATGCATTTAGCAATAAATAATAATAAACAACAAATAAAATTTGCCAAGAAATATCTCTAAATGCATTTTAATAAACTAAAAGTATGAACATTTTTGAGTGCTGATGCGAATTAATTATTAAATTACAGTGATAATATATTTGAGTAAATAATATATAAAATAATATGAATCGATTCACAGAAATATATACAATGTATGCTTTAATATTCTTTTATTCATATTTAGATTTGGTTTGTATTTTTTATATGCATTATTGTTAGTGCTGTCAAATGATTAATTTTGATTAATGACATCCAAAATGAAAGTTTTTGTTTGCATAATATATGTGTGTACATACTATGCATATTTACTATGCATATATAAATACACACATACATTTACACACGTAAATATTTTATAATGTTGATTGTATTTTAAATATATTTATATATAATATAAATCATATTAATATAAATATATACATGTAACTATATATATATATATATATACATTTTATTTTTAGAAAGCTTTAATAATCTTAGTACTTCAGCTGACTTTAGTTGAAATGTAAGTATCTCAAAACAAGAACATTTTACTTCACAAAAACAACACTGCATGGAAGTGAACTAAATGTAACTAAATTTAACCAGTTTTCAGATTAAACTCAAAACTACTGTAATGGCTGCTAAAGAAACTTCATGGCTAAAAACCATAAAATCATTGCATTATTCACCCTACTGCTTCATTTTACATCACCAGCAAAGGCGTCAAAATAATCATGACTGTGGAGAAGAGCACATGTTTCGCTCGTGGATGGATTTATGGCAGAGAGTGTGGGTTTACCAGGATGTTTGTCTTTCAGAGGGAGCTGTTTATGTTCATGCATAAATGACACGCTTTGTTTGTGAGATGCACTCCACCAGACCTCTGTGTTTATAACAGCAGATACACAGAGTTTGTGCTCTGGTTCAAACACAGTGCATGTGTACACACTTACCAACAGCAGCGTCATGCTATTTTTTATTGATTTTTTGAAAGGTCATTAGTGGCTTGTTTGGTTTCCTGTGGAAAACTTATACATACATAATACAGTCATGGCCAAAAATATTGGCACCCTTGGTAAATATGATCAAAGAAGGCTGTAAAAATTAATCTGCATTGTTAATCCTTTTGGTCTTTTATTTCAATAATTCACAAAAATGTATCCTTTCATTGGATAATAAAAATTTAAAATGAGGCGAAATATCATTATGAAATAAATGTTTTTCTCTCTAATACACATTGGCCACAATTAATGGCACCCTTTTGTTCAATCTTTTTTTAAACCTACATTTGCCAGTTTATCAGCTCTAAATGTTCTCCTATAATGCCTTATGATGTTAGAGACAAGAGATCAGAGACATCTCCTTCATCCAGAATCACTCCAGACCCTTCAGATTCCCAGCTCCATGTTGGTGCTTCTCCTCTGCAATTCTCCAGCTGTGATCCTTGGAGAGTCTTTAGCTACTCAAACTGACCTCGTCACCATGCAATAGGACGATATAGACACGCGTCGTCTTCCTGGCAGTTTCATAACATTTTCTATTGATTGGAAATTCTTAATTATTGCCCTGATGGTGGAAATGGGGATTTTCACTGCTCTAGCTCTTTTCTTATAGTCACTTCAATAATTTGTGAAGCTCAGTTATCTTTTGCTGCACATCAGAAATATATTCTTTGGGTTTCCTGATTGTGATGGATGACTAAGGGAATTTGGGCTTTGTTTTCACTCCTTTTTATATTTCTATGAAATGGGAACCCAGAGCTGGATGATTTCATGTTTATAATCATGCTGGAGTGCTCAAAATTGTAAATATGAATGGGAATATACTTCAGAGATATTTTACTCATAAGAATTTCTAGGGGTGCCAATAATTGTGTCCGAGTATTTAAAAAAAAAAAAAAAAAAACATTTATTTCATAAAGATATTTACCCACATTTTATATTCGTATTATCCAATGAAAGGATACATTTTTGTGAACTATTGAAATAAAAGATCAGAAGGATTAAAAAAAGAAAGAATGATCACAGCCTTCTTTGATTATATTTACCAAGGGTGCGATATTTTTGGCCATGACTGTAATTATCAAATTAATTCAATAAACTCGTCCCAGAATGTGCTGTGTGAGTTTGAATGGGCAGAGATGCTTCTCATTCTTCTGAATGTGGAAGTTCAGTGATGGGGGCTGGCAGTGATGCAGACTGTGTTTGTTTATGATTGTCAAACAGATAGAGTCTCTGAGCTGATGACTCAGGCAGGGTTTGAGAAGCCAGTGAACTCAGCTGCACCATGACTCAGCTCTCCAGTCATGATGATAAGCATGTTTTGCTGTATTTATCTCTTCCTCTTCTAAGGATTTCTTCTTCCTCATCGCGGCTCGAGTCTCTGTCGGCAGAAGCCGTGTTTGAACGGTGGTGTTTGTGTGACAGCTGCTCATCTGAACTCGTTTGATTGTGTCTGTCCTGATGGATTCACTGGAGCTCTGTGTGAAAACAGTGAGTCAAACACACACACGTGTGATGATCTCATGATGTTCGTGTTGTGAACTTGTAGCGTGCTTCAAATCTTAAAAGTGTCTTTTTAAAAAGCCATAC